>NW_019154166.1:3325290-3413783 GCF_002288905.1 Enhydra lutris kenyoni | reverse complement strand
CCCCCCCCCCCCCCCCGCCAACCCCCAAAGCCATGTTTAAACAATTACCAGCATTATGTTGCAGGTATCCACGACCATAGGAGGCCGGCCCAGCACAGCAGCACTCATCTTGCAGAGACGTCTTTTGTGTGGGTTTTGGGTTTCAGCTGGGCAATGCAAAGCCACAGAGCGAGTCGCAGAACGAGTTTTCATAAGCTCACCCTGTCACAAACCAGGCAGGGGTTCATGCTGACATCCCCACAGTAAGATTAAACAGCATGCTTCGTCAGGCACTAAATACTAACACAGCTCCGACGTCAGGGGGACACTGATTAAAACTGATGTCAATAATTTATGAAACACAATATGGTCTTCAGATGCTCTTTTGGAAAAAAAAAAAAAAACATGAAGAAGAAGAAGAAGGAGAAGAAGAAGAAGGGGGAGTGGAGAAAGGGCCTAGCAACCCAGGTGGTTTAAAACGGTTCATGCATTTTCCCTTGAATGTACACACACCCCCACCATGCTCGGATGCTCCTTTACGCAAAGAATATTAATGCACATGTGTGTGAGAGCATGGGAGCACTGCTGATACATATGGGCGGAAGAAAGTATTTAGTTATTCCGCTGAGAGCTGTCAAGGCTGTAACGTTATACACGGTCTTGTCTTTCATATTGTTTTGCGGGGTTTTTTTTTCTTCCAGAAGAAATCCAAAATTGAATTTAAAATAAAATCAGCCTTTACGAAAAGTTCCTATTTATCCCGTAGAGAACTCAACCTTGAAAAGGCACCAAAAAGAAAGCCTGACCAGAGAAAACCTATAGGCTGTATGCACTTCCTAGCGATCCGAAAGTACCTCGGCCCTGGTAGAACCGTGGAGTCAAATAATAGCCATGTCATTTTTAAATTTTTGGAGGTTTTTTTTGTTGGGGGGGAGAGGGTGGGTATAATTGGAAGTAACCTAAGGAGGGATGCCATTTTAGTCTATTATAAATCACTGTGTCATTATTTTATAAAGGCAGAAACAAAATAACAGAGCAATAACGCTTCATTTTTTTTTTATCAAGACTGATTTTTGGAATTAAGAAACATCTTTCTTGATTTTGTCTTCCATTGTAAATAATCTGGGTTGCTTGACTTGATATGTCAACAGTGTGAAATTCACAAGAGGGGATTATGCTGGGGGGAAAATATCTGATAGTGCGAAAGTTAGTGTGTGAAGGATTTATTAATGCTTTTTTTTTTTTCTAGCACAGTGCCCTGTAGTGTCTCAGAACACCTGTCAAATACTAATTCATTCACATATCTCCACTACAGGGCCTTTTCATAAAAAGCTCGACCTTTAATTGTAAATCACTTCTAAATTGTCTTTGCTGGCTTTCTCTTTTGCGGAACGATGGAAAAATCACTGAGACTTCAATTATGACTTTATGGGAACTTCAACCTGGCGTTCCCGAGGCTGTAGCTACAAGATATCAGAACATCTATTCAAAAGGGAAACTATAAATAACTTTAACTTAGTCGAATTGGCTTTGCTTTTATGAGATGACTGAATAATTGGCAAGATTCAAAGATACTTTGACTACTGAGAATTAAAATAACTTCAGGAAAAACCAGAAAATATTGTTGGCCGATTATTTGTCATGCAGATGATGTACTTATTAGGCCTAATTAAGCTTTTTGAACAACAAAAAAAAACACTAATTACATTAGTTAATATGTTGATTGCTCAATTTGGCTGTAAAAAAAAAAGCAGTCAATCCAATTTGTGCACACAGTTAATGCTGTGGTCAAAAGACAAAATCCTCAACTATAGGATTTATTTCGAGTGCATGACCATTGTTACGACAAATACAGGTTCCGTCTCCACATCCAAAGGGACGGGGAGAGATGGGGTGGGCCGTGATTGTGAACAATACCCAGGCTGAGAGGAATCCTCAGGCCAGCACAAAGTTAGCACAAGATTCCGTTTTTCACCTCAAATGTATTCACTAGCGTTCGTCCAATTAGACCCCGCTGTCGACAACCCGAAGATATCTTTCATATGCACAGGCGAGCTAAAACTGATAGCAAAGCCGTGGGAGGCCCTTTAAATGTCAATAAAGGGTTTTTATGCACAAAAGGCAGCAAAGAAAAGAGGGAGGGGGAAAGAGAAGGGATGGGAAAAACCAACATTTCTAAAGGAAAGGAGCAGATCAAAGCAATTTTATTCTCAAAGACCACGAAGTCAGGGTGTAACTACCAGCTCACCACGCAAACCTGCAAAGTCTCTTCACTTCAATCTGGCAACCCGTTCAGGCCCTTAAATGAGGGGGATGAACAAGTAGGTCTGCAAAAGCCGGGACCGGTGCAAACAGCCCTGTGCAGCCCCAGACGCCTGACTGGGCCTCAGTGCCCACCCGGATCTCCAAGACATGTTTTCCATTCGCTCGCTCAAAAGTCTGCATGCAGAGTCATGAGGAACAAACTATTCGACAACAACATGACACAATTAATCAGAACCAGACCTCAAAACGTGTGTTTGTGGGGACCAGCACACTTATTAATGCGCCTCGGACGGGGGAAGAGATTGAAGAAAACCCGCGCGGGCTGCCTGGGGGTTGCAGGGGGGAGGGTAGGGCGGGACCGCTCTACGTTCACAAAAGATGCACACCGAACGGCGCATTTAGGGACTAAATACTTCTCATTAAAACAGAACGTGGGATTTGGAATTTTACATCTCAGGCTGGAATTCTTTAGCATTCCTTCTCCCCACCCCCCCAATTTTGTTTTTAGGTTTTTGTGTCGCCCCTCCCCCCCCCCCCGGGGGGGGGGGGGAAGGGGACTGATGCCTGAGAGTTTCTACGGCAGCAAAGTTGTACAATTCAGAAATAGAACGGATCTCTCTCTCTCTCCACACCCCCCCCCTCCTTTATTTAAGCCTCATTTCTGACCCAACAGTATTCACCAGTGCCGGTTTTGTCAGACTTCTTTCAGGACTTGAAACCCCATTAAAAAGCCAGAAGCTGGACCCTTGGTTAATTCAAAGCTCTTCCATTTCACCTAACCCTGACGCTAACAACACACACACACACAAATGTTGATACACTTTTTTGGAGCAGGACTCAATTATTTTAAAATAATGACTGAACTCTCCTTTGTAATCTGTAGATAGTAATTAATTTAAATCACATCACTCTTTTGCTAACACAAATACGCTGTTCAAAGGGGGAGGGATCCCCCACCCCCCACCCCCGCCCCAAACCATGAAAAGCAAACAGAGCGTGCTGGACTGAGATACTGGTCGGGTGCTGAACCGGTCCCAAACTGCTTTGCCACCTCCCAAGGGATTTGTGGTTGGGAAGCTGGAACGTCCCGGGAACCCGACCGGGGTTCCCAACTGCGCGCCCAGCTGCAGCCCTGGGAAGGGGGTGGGGAGGTAGGGCGGGGAGGGTAAGGCGAAGGTGGATCCCAGGGTCCCGCCAAACTGAGGGTAAGGCAACGCATGTTTGCATTTGAGTCCGGAGTCCGGGAGACCAGTCAGCGAGTTTTCTGCAAAACCCTCTGCCCCGAAGCATCTCTCATGCTTCCCGGCTTCGCAGAGCGCACGGGGCCCAAAGCCGAGCGTCAAGGCCAGCGCCATGCCAGCGGGTGAATCGGCTCTCAGCCCTCCCCGGTCCCGGACGTCCCGGACCGCGCCTCCCACGGTCCGCGCCGCATCCACGCGGCAGGCGGTCCTCCGGCGCGGCCGCCGCCGGCGCTCCCGGGTACCCGCGGCCGCGAGGCCCTCGCAGCCGCCACCACCCGCCGCCCGCGTCCCCGCGGCGCCCCCCACTCACCCACGCACTCGTTGGCCTCGCGGGCCGTGGCGCGCTGCCAGGGCCGGTCATAGTGGAACGGCTTGCAGCGGTCGCACTCCGGGCCGGCCGTGTTGTGCCTGCAGTCGCACACCAGGCTGTCGTCGCGGTCGCGCACGCAGCGGGCAGCGTGGCCGTTGCACTTGCAGCGGCCGCCCACCTGCAGGTCGGACACGGCGTAGAAGTAGGAGTCGCGCGCCAGCTCCGAGTCGTCCTCGTTCTCGTCACCGAACGTGTGCAGGCGGCTGAAGGCCACGCGGATGTCCGTGGCCGTGACCCAGTCCTGCAGCACCGGCGAGTTGTCGAAGTCGTGCGCCGAGGGCCGCCCGTCCAGCGTGCTGAAGGCGATGAGGCCTCCCGAGAGCGGGCGCATGTCGGTGTGCGAGTCGGTGCAGACGGCCTCCTGCTCGTTCTGCTTGGTGATGGGCGCGCGGTGCGGCCGGTTGTACATCTTGCGGCACTGGGTGGAGTAGAACTGGAAGGGCACCCACGTCCGCCCGTAGTCCATGGACTTGTAGATGGCCATGGACTCGGGTCGCGGCGAGCAGAACTGCAGGCTCACGTAGGTCACCTCGAACTTCTTGCCGAGCGACAGCGTGAGCGTGACGTTGTGCGGGAACTGCAGGTAGTTCTCGGACTGCCAGCACGTCAGGTTGTGCGGGTTGTTGAGATCTGTGAGGAAGGCGGGCGGGTGCGCCTTCTTGGGGTCGGACGCGTTGCAGAGGTGGCAGGAGCGCAGCCGCTCCTCGCCGCGCTCGCTCACCACGCAGTAGCGCGCCGGGGGCCGGCCGCAGGTGCTGGACACGCGCACGTCCTTGCCGAAGGCCGCGTTGACAAAGTCGGGGATGCAGCGGCGCGGGTGGCCGTTCTCGTCCGAGCAGGGGTCGGGCTGCGCCGCCTGGCCGGAGAACATGCTGAGCCCGGGCCCGCCGCGCACCGCGCCCACCAGGCACGCCACCGCCGCCAGCGCCGCCAGCGCCTCCCACACTGCGCGCATCATGCTGCGTCCAGCTTGCCCCGGCCCCGCCGCGCTGAGGAGTCGGTCCGCCCGCCGCAGAAAGCGCCTGCGGAGAGAGGGGAGCTGCGCTCAGCCAGCCCGCCCCGCGCCCTCCACCCCCCGGCGGGCGGCGAGCGGGGAGCGCCGGCGGACGCCGGGCTTCCGCGGCACCAACCCCGCGGCCGCCCGCCCGCCTCGCCTCGCCTCGCCTCGCTCCCCACAGTCCCGGGGGACGGGGGATGGCGGCGGGAGGGGGGGCAGTTGAGTCCCGGGAGGGCCACCACCACCCCCTCCCCGAGCCCGCACCGCCCGCGCCCGTTCTTCCCGGCCGGGCAGCGAGCCGGGGCCGCGGGCGAACGCTCGGCTTCCCCGGCCACCGCCACCTCCACGCCGCCCGAGGGGGGCATGCCCGCACCCGCCTTGCCGGTCCGCGGCCAGCCCGCCTAGCGCCCCAAGCCCCAGCGCGGGACAGCGCGGGACAGCGCGGAGGGTGGGGGGCCCGCCCCGCCCCGCGCCCCTTCCTCCCGCAGCCCGGGGTCCCCCCCCCACCCACTGCCCGGGCCGGCCCAGAGCGCGTCCCCGCCGCGGAGTCCGCGATCGGGACTTTACCTCTGGCTAGGGCAAAAGAGAAAGAAAAGTTTGCCCGGCCCGGGCCGGGAGCCCGCGCGCCGGACGCCGGACGCCGGAGAGCCTCTCGCTCGCGGCCAGCAGGCGCGTCCCGCCTCAGCGCGGGCTTGCCAGCTCCATGCCCGGCGCGGCCGCCGCTGCCCCAGCCCCGGCCCCGGCCGCCGCCTCGCTCGCCCGAGTGACGACGCGGCCGCCCGGCTCCCGCCGCTCCCGCCGCGGTCGGAGTGCCGCCCAGCCCGCGCCCGGGGCGCACACACACTCACGCTGGCTGGCGCGCACTCACACACACGCACGCACGCCCCCGAAGGCTCCGCCGCCGCCGCCGCCGCCGCCGCCGCCGCCGCCGCTCGCGCTGGGAGTGGGGGGCGGAGGGGAGCGCGGGGGCGGGGGGCGGGGCCGCCGGGCGGGGCGCCGGCCAATAACGTCGGCGAGCAGCCGCCCGCTCGCGAGCGAAGTTTTAACCCCGGGAAAGAAGAAAAGTTAAAGGGAAGCGGCCCGGGGCGCGGAGCGAGCGGGCGCGCGAGCGGCTGGGAACCGGGGAGCCCGAGGAAGGGCGGCAGAGACAAAGAGAAAGCGAGCAGAGCGCCCGGGGAAACCCCGGAGAGGGGGCTGGGCCCGGCGAGCACCCCACGGAGGGGGGGGCCGGCCGGGGACTGTCAGCCTCGTCCCGGCCCCGAGCCGCCCGGGCAGCCCCGCAGGTTTCCGCCCGCCCCACGCCCCGGGGGAGCGCGCGGCCGGGGCGGGGGAGGGGAAGACGTGCTCTCTCCTGGTCGCGGCCGAACACATCTGTGTTTGTTTTCTTTGCTGCGCCGAGGTCGGGCCTTCCTCCAGCCGGGCCTGATGGCCCCGGTGGCACCGCGCGCAGGGCCGTGCCCCCGTGGGCAGACAGCTGAGAATCCGGAGGAAGAGGGGTAGGGGGTGGGGAGGTAACCTCTGCCCGCTCACCCCTTCTTCCTGAAGCCCACCGGGGCGGGCGAGAAGGGGCTGCTACCCTGCCCGCCCCCCACACACACACCGGTTGTCACCCTGCGGTGGGCCTGTGTACCGGGAAGGCGACTCCCTGCATCCCAGGGATGCTGTGGTGGACTGGAGCCCGGGCCCATGCCCCCTTCCAGACGCGTCTTCCGGCCTCAGGCCGGGGGCGGCTCAGCCCTCCCCAGGTCCCCTGAGGCAGGCTTGTATGTTCAAGGGTGCTCGGCCCCGCACTAGCTCACGCGAGCCTCACTACAGCTTTGCAAAGTAAATATTAACTCCATTTCGCAGATGAGGAAACTGAGGTCAAGAAGCTTGCCCAACATCTCCCAGCTAGTAAACATGGGTCAAATCCGGGAAAAAAACCAGGGAGGGCTCCTTCCTCTCTTCCTTGTCAAGTGGATAGCAATCCCACCCAATTACAGGCTCCCCAGCCATCCTGGGGACCACCCAAGCTTTCCTTCTTGCCTCACTCTCTGCCACCTTAACAAAAGGACAGAGGACAGTGACAGCATCCTTCGACTATCCTGCAGAGCCGCCAAAGCGCTTTGGGGGAAGAATACACACGGCTGGGAGTTTGAAACTCAATCCCTGTTGGTTTGTTACTTTTAGATGAGTGATCGAGTCATAAATCCAGACTGAAAGCTCAGGGTTCTGGTTCTGGCCCAAGAGCTGACTATTAGCTCCATCAACTGTCTCCTTTTGTCTTACTGGCATTCTCCTAAACTGTGAGAATCCAAGAAGGGGCCTCAGGGCTCGTTTGGCCCAGCTCAGTCTCCTTGGAAAACAGCCTTCCCCAGCCTCCCTGAGAGACGGCCACCCAAGCCAGCTTGGGTGTGCACCACAGCCCAAGGAAATAAACGCATTCCCTTGCACGATAGACAGCCCGAATTCATCCCCTGCCCTCGGGAAAGGTTTTAGCTTTGCCTTCTCTGTGCCATTTACCACTCCCTACACTGTTTATTTCTGCCGTGTGGCAGAGAGGATTCTCGGTGACTTACGAGGCTACTTAGAACCTGGCAAAATAGCATAAATTAGACAGTGAGGTGAGAGGAGACGGAGGAAAAGTTTAACTCTTGTGGGCTGGGCGATCGGAGGACCAGGTGGAAAGCCCAGAGTGTGTGGCCTTGGCACAGTTTCGAATCTCTCTGTGCTTTGCTTTCCTCATTTGTAAAAAGGGGACAGTAATATCTATCTCATCGGATTATGAGCACCACATGAGTCAGCATATACGAAGACTGTGGCTTATAATATGTGGACACACAAAATGAATTACATAATGTACACAAAGAAGGTATATATGTAAATGCTCATAAGACCAGGCACACAAAAAGTGGATACAGCCGTGTTCATTGTGACTATTAGGTTGCCAGATCTTTATAGATATTTAAAATAATTCAGGGGGTGCCTGGGTGGTTCACTTGGTTAAGTGTCTGCCTTTGGCTCAGGTCATGATCTCAGCGTCCTGGGATCAAGCTTCTCCACCCCCCCATCCTCCCAGGCCAGCTCTCTGCTCAGCAGGGAGTCTGCTTCTCCCTCTCACTCTCCCTCTGAGCTCTCTCTCACTCTCATTCAAATAGATAAATAAAACGGTTTTTAATTTTTTAAAAATAATAAAATAATCCAAAGAAGACCATTTAATTACACGCAAAGACGTTCACGATATATTATAAAAGGGGGGAAGCAAATTACAAAACATGATGCCCCCCTCAAAAAAAAACCACTATGCACAGTATAAGCTCATTTTTTTTTTTTTTGAAGTATGCATAAAACATGACGACGATAGTGAAAGTACAGGTGTTTTTTTACTGCTTTTTGCTGGGACGTTCTCAGTTTTGTATGGTAGAGAAAGGAGAGGGAAGAGAAGAAAGAAAAACCAGGAGGACGGGAAATGGGAATAAAATGGTTCCTAGAATGCCTTATTCACCTCCTATGGGTAGGTCAAATTCGTCCCTCAGCTTTCCTGCGGCCCAAATGAAAAGGAAACCACGTCAGTTACACGATTCCCAGTGTCCACGAGATGGAAACAGACCGATTACTCAAGAGAATTACAACTATTCTCGGTACTAAGATGAGACAGGAAATTTCTCCTGGGGTGGGGGTGGGGGGCAGCCATAAAGGGAACACAGTATTAAGTACTGAGCCTACATCCCCCAAGAACATCCCCATGGCAATGACAGCAGCGAGCTCTGTGGGACAGGTTCTGCGTGACAACCCATGCTAGAAGCAGGTGGCATCACACCAAAACACAAGTCAGGGAAAGCCAGTCTGGCCAGGACAGGTCGGAAAGAGGCAAGTCAGGGTGTCCAGCCCACTGTCCACCCCAGTTGGGTCTGTTTTGGGGGTTCTACTGGGCTGGCTTTCAGGGCACACTCCAAGCCTTCCTCCTGCTGTCATTTCTGTCTGCAGAGAATTTTTTTTTAAATGTTTTATTTCTTAAGGAACCTCTACACCCAACATGGGGCTCGAACTCACAACCCCAAGATATCATGGAGGTTCGGAATATTCTGACATGGTAGAACGCATCTACCTCCATTCAAAACCCACCTCCCTGCCGCTAATACAGTTCAGGCAATTCTACCTCCACATGGTAGAGACCCAGACCAAGACCAGCCTCTTGCAAGTTTTGCAATCAACCCTCTATCATCTTTTATCGGTTTTATCGGTTAGGCAAAAATGTTTCCAGTTCTTTCTATGAGTTCTCACAGGACAGTCTTCTGGCCACTGGGCAGCCTCTCCCAACACCCTTTTGTTTGTCAGTGTCCCTTCCTAAAGCATACTGCCCTCTGAGGGGACAAATGAAAAAAACAGATGTCCAAGTGTTGTGAGAGCTTCTCAAAGCAGGGGTTATAAATACCCAAAAAGGCATGTCAGGCACAAGCAGGAGTTCAAAACACAACAGTGCCGCTCTTGGATGAGAAAGCGAATTCCCAGGTGTTTCTTCAAGCAATGCATCGGGCGGAGGTGGGGCACCATTCTTGGCACCCAGCCTTACCCGGGAAGCCTGAGCATCACTCTAGGAAGAGGAGAATGTGGTCCTTTCAAGAAAATCTAGAAGGAGCCAGAGGAGGAGTGGGAGAGGAGGAGCGGGAGGAAAGCCAGAAGACTCGGGGGCCCTAGAAGCTAACGGGGAAGTTTTAAGGAAGGCTGGGTGGTGAGCGGTGTCGCTGCCTTCAAGGTCAAGATAAGATCTGAAACAAGTCCTTTGGATTTGAACAACAAGGAAGTCACCAGCGACCTTGGCCAGCAATGACAGAGGAGGGGTGGAGACAGACGCCAGACTTCCAAGGGTCCTGAAAGTGGGACAGCAAGCGTAGATGGCACTCACAAAGTGCGGAAACAAGGGGTAAGAAAGAGATGGGGTGACTGGAAGGAATGGAAGGAGAGAGGTTGGAGACAGACAGAACTGGCCTTGTAGAATTGGCGGTCACGTGCCAAAGAGCCTCTTGTCTCAGCGGAACAGGAAGTGGCAGCGTCTTCTGACAGCAGGGGAGCAGGTGGGAGCATTGGAGGTTCAAGGACAAGGGAAAGCTTGATTGGGGTCATATGAACGAGAGGCTGATGCTTGCTGGCCAGAACTCGAACTCCTGCTGAGGTTCCATCTATGGGAAAGCAAGCCCCAACCGTCAGAGTCACAGCTCCCCCCACCACCCCAGCAGTGCTCAGCAGCCCCCGTGTAGACCTAGAGAAAGCAGAACCACTGCATTAATCCAGAGTTGCAGCATTCTTCCGGGAGGAAGGACAGAAGGGGAAGAGGGCGGCTGCCGGGATGGACCATGGAAGCCAAGCTAAAGAGAGAAGACGTGAAGACAGGACATGGAGAGAACGGGAAACTGAGCCCAGGGTTTCTAGAACTGTGCGGTCCAGTCCAGTAGCTGGTCACCACCTGTAACTATTTCAATGTGGGCTTGAATGAATTAAAATGAAATAAAATGAAGGGTTCCTCTGTGAACACTCCTTTGGACGGAGGCGATAAAGAACATTTCAATTATCCCAGAAAGTTCTATTGGACAGAGCAGCTGATCTAGAAGATTCAGGAAGACAGGTGTGGTGAGTAGCGGAGGAGATCGTGGTCTCAAACTGGAGTCCACAGGGAAGATTCCAGAAGGGCAACACCTCGGGTGATGACAAGGACTGCTGAGAGCAAGAGGGGGCTCCCTGCTGGGAGGCAGAGGTGAAGGGGACCAGGTGTAAGGAGGTCCAGGTGCCTGACGGGCTGACCCCTGGGTTTTAAAGGCACACAGGACCAGCCTCAAGACTTGGGGTGGTGTCCTCAAAGGAAAGGAGAGTGACCATGATTGTGGGGTGTGGGGTGGGGATTCAGAGGAGGAGATGGGAAGGCCCTAAAGGAGGAGGGTATTGTTTCTTTAATGAAGACAGAAGGAGTTTTGGGGGTTGAGGAGGATAGCCCCTGCCCTTCCCCGGTCCTGGGCGTGGGGGAGTGTGGTGTGGAGAGCAGTCCCACGGAAGAGGCCTGTGGTGTGAGTGAGAGTGGGCTGGAATGGGGCACGAGTGGGAAGGCAGGTCAGGGGAGCACTCCAGGAACAGCGGGAGGATGCCAGGGAGGGCAAGGCCCAGCGATGGGGGGCAAAGGACGTCACAGGCTAATGGTTTGGGAGGAAGAGCTCGAAAGAAATGAGATAACCCAGAGCCTTCATCATGGGCATGCTCGAGGGTCCTACTTTCTAAATCAAACATTTATTTAACGCTTACTGTGTGCCAAGCTGTCTTCCAAGCATTCCACCGATCGCTAGTTCAGAATATTCGTAACATCTGACAGGACAGGCATAGATCGTCTCCTCTTTGAGGAGGAGGAAACGGAGTTCCAGGGAAGTAGATGCAGAGACCAGGGACTTGAACTAACGAGATGCAGTGCCAGGGTCGGCTCACCGGCGGGATGGACTTGGCTGGCACTCAGCTTTCAGCACCCATGGGCCTCTACCATGGCTGGATTGAGGAAAGTGTTTCAAGATGCTACCAGCAGGACGAGTGGAGACCTGTCCCCTTACGAGAGCGGACATTAAACCAGTGGGTCCCCAGGACTCCCGACAGAGGCTGGCCACTGCAGCGGCAGAGGAATGGAAGATTCTGGAGTCTGATGCAGGCATCTGGCCTCCCCACAAGGGTCAGGGTGGCCTGCTTTGGATAGTATTTCTCTGGGAAACAGGAAGAATGGGACGTAGACAAACGGTGATTCCAAGTCCCCTGGAGCTGACCTCGTGTGACCTTAAGCGAGGCACTCTGCCCATCTCATGGTGAAACAGGGGTCATCACATTTACGGTAAAGGCATGTGAGACTGATTTAAAAGATGGGTGGGAGAGGAAAGAAGCTGGCCCCATGAATGATTGTTTAGGGTGTTTTTTTTTTTTTTTTTTTTTTTGCACTTTGGGTTTTTTATTCTCAAAATCCCCAGATCTGGTTCCCAGATCTCTGACCCCAGAAGAATGAGGGGCATCCCCTCAGTTCTAGGATTCAAGGGCCCAGCTCACCCGACAGGACTCACGGAGGATTGCTCAAGGTGATTCCATTCCCTTGGCAGGATTTCGGGAGCTGGGACTGTGTGGGGAAAGGTTTTGGAGCATGGAAGAGGCTTGAATAGTGTGGAGGGTTTCTGGAGGTTTACCAACCCTCAGAGCTGTGGACAGCCCTCATCTCCAGCTTGGGCCTCCCCAGTTGCTGGCTTCTCCACCGGCTGAGGATTCAGGACTTGGGCACAGAAGCCCATAGAAACCCCAAATCCACCAAATCCTTTAATCTACCAGAGCTCTTTGAAGGGGTGAAAAATGCCTGTGGATAGGGGGAACCAGCCCCATGTAATTTATTTTCATTTCCAAAAACCTTTTGACAAGGTCCCACCCTGAAAACTATTAAAGAAAATGCTTCACCATGCGGGGAAGCATTGTCAGGAGGGAAGGAAACAAAGAGTTCACAGAAAGGGATGGTCCTCTGGGTGGAGAAAGTTGGCGGGGGGGCTCTGAGCCCAGAGTTGGAGCTCTGAATCAGGGCATCCTCGCAGGGAAACCTCAGAGTACAGAGATGATCTCAAGAGACAGTGTACATGGGCAGGGGGACACAGACAGGGTTAGCATACAGTGACGGATTTAGGGGAGAAATAGCCTGGAAAACTATTATAGGGCTAAAGGTTTTCAGTTGCATTTGAAAAATGTTATCTTAGGGCCCGGATATGGGCTGTTTCCTGAACATTGTTTCTCCAAAGAGGTGCTGTTCACATTTTGGGCAAGAAAATTCTTCACTGGGCAGAACAGTCCAGTCCTCTGCCACGAGAGGCATTAACATCCTTGACCCCTGTCTGTTAAACACCAGTAGGGTCCCCCCCGACCCCCGGTCCTTGCATTTATACATCCCCATAGAAAAGCCTCCTGGTCCCCCACCCCATTCTGATCTACCTGAATTTTAGCCTAATGTGCCACTAAGCACCTCCCCACCAAACGCGCATACAGAAAAAAATCTAAATAAATTCTCAGAAAGAGAATTGGAAATGAAACAGGAGGCATTTGTGTTTAGGATTTTTCTGGAAAGGTCTAGTCATCGTTATGTCCAAATGCTTGTGGAGGTGGAGATGGCCTGGGCAAGAGTAACTTGATGGTGTGTAAGTGCTGGGAACATAAAATAGGGATGGGATGGGGAGTTCCAGGAGGGAAGGTGCATCTCACCCAAGGCACCAGGGTGAAACGGGGGTTACCTCTCTAAGAAGGATCTAGCAGAGCAGAGTTAAGTGAGGAAGGGAGCCGTGGGGATATGGAGGTTGGGGAAGGGGAAGAAACGTGCTTCTAGGCACTGAAGACAGCAAGTGCAAAGGTCCTGAGGCACAGCTTGACTTGCCAAGGAACAGGAAGGAGTCCATCTTGGTGGGGGCTTGAGGAGTGAGATGGAGACTCACAGAAGATGAGGTCAGAGAGGTGAGCACAGGCCAAGGGAAACAGACTTTGATAAGGAATCTGAACACTTTGGGATCCATCGTGGGTACCCGTAGCTCTTAACACCACATTGTTGCCCTGACCAATCCATGAGCTTCTCGAGGGAGGAATCAGGTCTTCTCCCTCTGACTCCCCAGTGTCTCACACCCTGCCAGGCATAGAATAGGAACGCACTACAAACTCACAATTAAGTAATTAAAAACCGCAGAATTACGGACAACCGGTGATGGTGACCAGCTGCGACAGGCAGGAAAATGCCCCCACCCCCAAGGAGAAAATTCACGTCATCCTCCCTGGAACCTGTGAATGTGGTCTTATGGGGCAAGACATGATCTTTGCTGACGTGATTCTGTTGGAGACCACGAGATGGGAGGATCACTGTGGGTTATCTGGGCGCATCTGAAATACCGCATCAAGTGTCCTTCTAAGAGAGAGGCAGAGGGAACGCTGACAAGATGAAAGAGAAGGCCATGTGAAGACACGGACACAAGACAAGAAGGCCAGCGGCCACCAGTGGCCACAAGCAGCCCCTAGAAGCTGAAATACACAAGGGACCAGTGCTCCACTGGAGCCTCTGTGGGAAGCAAGGCCCTTGATTTCAATCCAGAGATGCTGCTTTCCAACTTCTGGCAAATTCTCGAGCTGCCTGAATTCAAAGGGTCCCCTTCACATCCTAAAAGGTGGCCTTAGGGGTGGGAGAAAGGAGCAGAGCAAGGGACCACTAACTCTCTGGTCCTGAAACGTTCCTGAAGCTTTCTTCTCGGGAGCAGGGACCACATCTGGCTCTTCATTCCCTCCCACAATACTGGGCGGAGAATTTTCAGCATCCGCTTGCCAAGGGCTTGCTGTGTGTATGGAGGTGCTGTAAACCCCCTTTTCCGGAAGCCGGGATTTCAGGAACTCCTTTGTGATTCAGTCCAGAAAGAAGGCAACGGTCTCCTGAGCATTTGAGAGAAGCGGAGCCACACTCTCAGGGTTCTCCAGTCCACAGGGAAGCCAGAAGGTCTTTATTTCAAAATGTTTGTCGGCGGAGGTCAGGCATCTTCTGTTGTTTCAGAACCACAGATCAGGATGCTTGGAAGAATGGGAGATCCCGGGACGCTGTAACTCTATTAAGTCACGGCTGATGGTGGCATCTATCCCAGCCACCACTGAGGGATGCGGGACAGGTCCCACCCAAGTTCCCGAGGGCGCTGGGGTGCTGGAGAAGAGGAGGAAGAGCCTTCCAGAATGTCCATTTATCGCTTTCCCACTTACAGGTGAAGAAGCGGACCCCGGGAGGCTGAGCAAATTGCCCCAGAGCTAATGTTCCTCAAGATGGCTGTGAGCCAGCCACAGAGAAGGCAGGTCTCCCGATTAGCCGCACTTGGGGGAAAACCTGCTATATTGGAGCTGGCTAACTTAGGTGAAAAAAAAATCATGACTTTGCCAGAAAAAATGGTTTTTGTGGCAACTGACTACATAGAAAGTTTCTCTGCCTAAAGGAGGAAGCTTCTGTTAATTGCAAAAACCAACTATGCATAAGAGCTTATTTCTAACCCCCCCCTCCAATATTAGTCAAATGAGGTGTGCCTGGTCCACGTATCACACAGGGAGAAGGTTAAGGGGATTTCATTCCAAGAGGGGGCACAGGATGGAAACAGACGCAGACCAGTATTGATTGACATTGGGTAAGTGTGCCGATTATCCAACTGTAACAAGGTATATAGGGTGGGGGGGAGGGAGGCGACTTCTCTGTCACTGATGCTCCCATCAGGCAAGGAGTAGCCACCATGCTAGCCCCCCGAATGATGCCAGAAAGTAGACAGAAGGCTGCATGGATGTGACCTACCCTGCAGAGCAGCCTCCTAGCCTCTGGCTGAGCACTTGGTCTCTGGGGTCTCTTGGGAACCCAGCTTCCCAGCCCTGCTTTCAGAGAGCTCCTTGAGTGCTCAGCAGGACAGTGCTCCCATCATGCCCATCCCCCCCCCACCACACCTCCGTGACAGTGGGCGCTATGGTGTGTCCCTCCCAAATTTACACGCGGAAGCCCTAATACACAATGTGATAGCATCAGAGGTGGGGCCCTGAGTGTGGAGCCCTCATGATGACATTAGTGCCCTTAGGAGAGACCTGATGGCCCTCCCGATGGGGTGAGGACACAGCAGGGCGGCATTCATCTACAGACCAGGAAGAGAGCCCTCGCCAGGAGCCAAACTGGTGGGCACCTTGGTCTTGGACCTCCCAGCCTCCCGACTGAGAGAAGTAAATGTCTATAGCTCAAGCCAGCCAGCCGGTGGTGTTCCGGGTACAGCACTGGGCAAGTCACTTCACCTCTCTGAGCAGCAATCCACTCTCCTGGAAAATGTGGACAGTGACATTCTGTCTCCTTCCTGCCTCCCACCGTCCCTCCCTCCCTCCATCTCTTCTGTGGATATCAGGAGTCCTGAGCCAACAGGCAGAGGCAAGAGACTCCGAGGTGTCCACAGCCCTGAACAGATTTATGTTTCATAAAGAAGAAAGTACAGTACCCACAGGGTCACCCCACTCACTGCCCTGGGCCACCAGAGATCAGGTAGGGGACAGTGACACCGGCACTGCAGAAGCCTGGGCTTTGGGGTAATAACACTTTCCGAATTACTAATAAGTCAGTGAGCAGGACTTAGGGAAGACAGACAGGGGGACAGTAAGGCAGCCCCAGCCCCACGACCTTGTGCCCGATACCTAACATGGTTTGGCACGCGGTGGGCGCTCGAGAAATGTCTGCTGAATGGAACAGAGAGGGGGCCCAGCCGAGCCGGCGCATAGAACATGTAAGGATCAGGGACTTGCTGATGTCCAGACGCATGCCTGGGCTCGAGGCTGGAGGGTCTAATTCGGCTGCTCCCTAAAACCACACCATCTAAGAGCGGGAAGCGTCCTTTCAGAGAGTCTGGGGCCGCCGTGCAGATGCGGGTGGTGAGTCTGGAGTGGCTTGCTGGGGTCACCCGGCTTGCATCCCTGAACATTTGTTTCCCATGAATTCTTTACCCGAGCAAGGAAGACTCCCGACGTAGGTCATGCTGGCCTCACTCTAGAACTCCAACGATCCTTGGCAGCATCAAAATTTCATAATCTGTGACCACCCCCCCCCCCCCCCACATATATCAGCCTGTTTCAGCAGGAGCCCAGGACCCTTCCTGGGCTGGGTGCCCTCACCCTGGGTCCAAGGGACTCAGAAGAGACAGCTGCCTCCTGCCTGGGCCCCCCCTCAGCTAAGATCTGATTTTCTCATCATCTGGATAGTCTCAGCAACTCGCAGCAAAGGGATGAACCAGGCTGACCTTTCTGGAGGTTTGTTTAAAGCAGAACAATGTTTGTCTTGTCCAAACACTATGAATTACTCCAGAGAATCCTGCCCAGTTTTACAATCCACAGCTACAAATGGCTTATATAAATAGGGACTCGTCCCCTCCACTCCCCCCACTGCCCCATTTTTAACAGCTTCTCCTCTCCTCCCCCCCCACCACTGCCACCTTCTTCCACGCCTTCCCCCTATCCCCCCAGTCCCACCCCCCTGCCCCGTCATACCTTCTCTCCTCTGAGCCCCAGCCTGGTGAAGGGCCAGGTGTCAGTGCTCAGGGCCACAACTCACCCCTGGGTTATTGCTGGCATGGGTTCCCTATGGCGGGTGGGCTGCTCTGTCCCTGGTGTGGGTAGAGGTTTGCCTTGCTAAGTGGGGGGCGGGGGGCCTCTGGGCACATTTGTACTGGGGGGGGGGCTGTGGTGCACAGAGCTAGGTCCAGCTGTGAAAGTGTGTTGGTAAGAAAAGTCCCCTCGGTTTGGGGGGCGGTCAACGTCCAACCCATGCCGACCGTCCTCATCTGGTGGGATGTTCAGCTCCCCCACAGCTTTTTCCTTCTCAGGCTGCACATTCGGGGGGGGGGTCCCCAGGTATCTCCTAGCAGTAGACCCTCCCCCCTCCACTTCAGGCTCCTGGGGTAGGAGACAGTAAATGCTGATCAAATATAAAGCACAGAAAACCATCCTGGGAAAGCAGGGTCAGCTGGGGACAGAGCCCAGTTTCCTAAACTATCTCCCTAAATACATTCCCTACACCACTTGTGCCCAAATGCTTTGGGGAGCTTGTTTAAAATCAGATTTCTAGGCCCCTCCCCAGGCCGAGGGAAGCTCTCTCCGGGGTTAGGGCCCAGGCCGATGCCAGAGTCTGAGAAATCCCCTCTAGCTCAAGTCCTCTGACTCAACAAGCCGGGTGACCCCAGCAAGCCACTCCAGACTCACCACCCGCATCTGCACGGCGGCCCCAGACTCTCTGAAAGGACGCTTCCCACTCTTAGATGGTGTGGTTTTAGGGACAGCTGGGTACTCGAGCCCAAAAGCAGCAAGGGTGGGTGGAAGCAGCCCAAGAAAAATTTGGGAGAGTTCTTGAAGCCCCCAGGAGAGGTGCTGGTGAATATCTGGACAGATGCCAGGGGAGTGTGAGGCCAGATTGGTGGGTGGGGGTGGTGTGTGGGTTCCTTCTACTAAGGAGCATTGGGAGCCAAATGCGATTTCATCTTTGCTTTGCAGACAGGGAAACTGAGTCCCAAAAGAGAGGAGGGACTTCCACCCAGAAGCTGGTGAAGAGGCACGTGATGCCCTCCCCTATGCATTCTGGGACACCCCTTCGGCAATCCCAGAAAGACCCCTTCTCCCCCGCTCCTTCCCTTGTCACTCTAGCCTCTCAGCCCAGCTGATGTTGGCTCTCAGGGCCACAGCGCCTTCTGGTTCCGTATCTTCCTTCGATGGGAAGGTCCCACTGGGGGTCCAGAAGGGTCCAGAGCCAGATCTGCCCCTCAAGGAGGACGCACCGGTGAGCCCCAACAGCAGGAAAATCAAGTGCCCAGAGCTTCACCCTGGAGAAAGCCAAGCCAGCCCTGCCCACCCGGAGATCCCACAGCCGGGAGGGGGGCGATGTCGGTCCGCAGTCCGCCGGGTCAGGGCTGCGGCCGCAGCGCACGCACGATCCCGCTTGGCCGGAGGGCGCAGGGTGCTGCCAGCGAAAGGCCCTGGCTTTCAGAGCCCGAAGACCGCTTGTGCCCCACACTGGCGGCGACCTCGGGAGGTCAGAGGATCAAGCCTCTGGAACTCGCTGACGGACCGATAGGCAGCCCGTAGAGTCCGGGCAGGAGTGGTCAGCCGGAGGCCGCGGAGGGCCCGGGGTACCCTCTCCAGGCCCCCGGGAGACGGAGCCGACACCCCCGCGAACCCAGAGCCAAACACCTCCTGGTGAGGGTCGGGATTCCAGGAGAGCGGGCCCTGCTTCTAGGATCTGCTGGGCTTGTGCGCTGGAATCCATTGATAATTCGGGAGATCCAGAAGCTTGCTGTGTGACCTCGGGCGCGCTGCGGACGGCTCGGGGCGCCGGCCCTCCTCTTTTGCGAACGGCGGGGCTGGGGACGGATGCTCCCCAAGCCCCAGCTCCAACGTCCGCGCCTTGAATTGGCGGCGTCTCCTTCTGGGTTAGCATTTGATTTTCAAATCAAGCTCTTTGTCCCCTGCGGCCTTAACCCGAGCCCCCCGCTTCCCCGTCTCCCTCGACCCCTGCCTGGGTCTCGCCCTCGCCCGACTTTCCCGTCGAAGGGCCTCGAGTGAGGGATTCCGGGAGCCGAGGCCGAGGCCGGCGGGTCCGCGGCGCGGGCCGGGGCTGGATGGAAATGGCCAGAGAAGCCGGCGGGCGCGGCGGCGATTTATTCTGGGAGTGACAGCCCCTTTGAGCGCTCAGCGAATGGCATTTTCTGTCTGTGAAAGCCTTTCTTCCCACCTCTGTTCAGATTAGCCCGGGGGATGAATGCGCCCATTATCCAGCCCGCTGACCATTCTGAAACGCCAAATTAATTACTAAGCACTGAATCAGGCGCCGGGGCCGGGGCACCGGGAGGTGTGAAAATAGCGAGCGGCTGGAGCTGGGGCAGAGGCGAGGGGCGCAGCGCCGAGAGGCCGGGCGGGGTGGCCCGGGGCGCGGGCGCGGGCGCGGCGGGGCCCGGGGAGGGCTTGGCCGGCGGCCCAGCGCGACCTGCCGGCGCGACCCGGAGCGACCGCGGGGCGAGCGGGCTGCGGGACCCGGCGGGCGGGAAGGCGCGGGGCGGGGGTCGCGGCTCCGGCCGGCCCGGGGCTCGCCAGGACCGCGGGCGGAGCGCGCCAAGTGCTGTGGGCGCCGGGCGGAGGGCTCGGCCGTGCGCAGCGCGCGGGTGCGGGTCCCGGAGGCGGCGCCTGGCCCCGCCGCCCCCCCCGCGCCGTCCCCGCCCCGGCGCTGCGCCGCTCCGGCTGCCCTCCGAGGCCTTCCCCAAACTTGGGCGCCGCCCTCCGACCACGGCCCGGCGGGAGCTCCCCGAGCTCTGGGCAGCCCCACGCCGCCCTCCCCCCCCCTCCCCCGGGCCCCGACTCCCGCGGGCGGGACAGCACTTACCTCCCGAGGCGCCGGGCGGGAGAGGGAGGCGAGCTCTCGGCGGCTCCTGCTGGAGTGCGAGGGGCGCGGAGGAGCGCGCGCCTTTAAGACTCTTCCCCGAGACTCCGCCAGGTGGTGTCAGGCCGGCCGGGCCCGGGCGGCTCCTCACCCCCGCGGCCACCCTGCTCCCGGCCCGCCCCGGGCCGAGCCCCAGCCGCGCGCTCCCACTCCGCGCCCCGCGGCGCCCGCTCCGGCCGCGCTGAGCCGGTAGCACGGGAGGGCAGGATGGGGACGGCTGGGGACCCCCGGATGCCCAAGAGGAAGCCTCTCATCCTACCCACTCTAGCTCAGGATGGCCCGGGGCTTGGAGGAATCTATTTTTGGACCGGGTGCTGGGGTGGCGCCGGGGGAGAACAGGGTTGGAAAGTCTTGTCCAAGGACGCGCGATTACGTCCCCGCTGTCATCACCTCGGGACGCGCCTTGGTCCGTGCTAAACTGGTCCTGTCGCCCTTGATCCAAGATGGCGAGCTGACACGCCTCCCCCAATCACCGCGGACAAGACCGGAGCGATAAAACAGAGGGAGAGCTGTCGCCACTTAAAACTAGGGCGAAGTGTCATTCACACTTCTGCAACAGAAAAGTTTAAGAGGACCCGAGGGAAGGTTGAAGGAACTCCGGTTCCTCCGGCGAGAAGCAGGAGGCGGCCTGGAAAGAGCCTAGAGCAAGCCTGTCTCCCGTGTGGCTGCTCCAAGTTCAAGGGAGCGAGTGCGTTCACGCGCCGGCCGCACCTGGGAACGTGGCGCAGGGCTCCCCGCTGCCGCCCGGCCGCAGGCTGGCAGGCGCGAGCCACCGTTCTAGCCCCAGGCCATTATTTAAAATTGCAAATCATGGGTCTTCCCTTTCAGGAATTATTTTTTGACATTTATATCGAGATTGCTGGCTGCATTAATAACTAACTCAGGTTTTCTGCCTCCGCTGTTTACCTTCCTCATTCCTGAGTTTCTCAGTGTAGTTTCTGACACAACTGAACTGTTGCTTTGAGTAACCCTGGGGGAAGGACAGGTGGGCGTGGGGACTTTCTGAGTCCTTGCGTGTCCAGGAAAGTCTCTGCTAACTTCCAAGCAGGAACGGGTTGGATATAGGGTCCTGTAGGATCTAGCACCCATAACCCTTTAGGAACCCTGCAACTTTGCAAGATAGGGGTGCTGTTAGCACTAAGCAGGGAAGCCAGTGGAAAGTGCTTTGCTTTGTGCCTGATATGCCTAGAGGACCCCTTACTAGTTACTGATTGTCTTCTGGTTTTTATAGTGGCAAGAACTTCTCTTAGAAAAACTTTAGAGAATAACACCATTCAGACCTTTCTTCCTTTCCTTTCCTTTTTTTTTTTTTTTTTTTTTTTTGCCATTGGCTTTGGTTTTCTTTACTTTCTTAAAAGAAAAAAAAAACACCTATAGGTTCTGTTACTATCTCCCTTAGTAATGACTGTTACTAACCTCGGGTTAGTTCTTTCTTCCCCCGTCATTTACGTTGCTTCTTCTGTAAAAGGAACAAATTGTGCTACGTGACTATGGTGGTCCCACCCAGCATAAGCAGGCTGGGAGCCTATTAGCGGATGATTAAAAAGCAACCATCCCACCACAATAGGGTAGCACTGTGCAGGAGTAGGCCAGCTGTAATTAAAAGAAAAAGATAATAAGTGTTGGCAAGGATGTAATGCAAGTGGAACTCTCATGCATTCCTGGTGGGGATGGGGAAAATGGTGCAGCCTTTGGAAAACGGTCCGGCAATCCGTCAAAAGGTTAAACAGACCATTGGCCTATGACCCAGCAGTTCCACTCTTAGGGATATACTCAAGAGAAATGAAAACATAACTCTATGCAAAAACTCATACAGGAATGTTTATAGTAGCCGGTATTTAGAAGAACCCCAAAGGGGTCAACAGCTCAAATGTCCATTAGGTGATGAAGAGATCCGTAAAAGGTGGTGTGTTCCTAGAATGCAGTATTATTCAGCTGTAAAAGGAAGGAAATACTAATGTGTGCTACAGAGTAAAAGAACCTTGCAAACAGTATGCTGAGTTAAAGAAACCAGTTACCAAAGGCCACATATACATGCTTCCGTTAATTCTGAAATGTCCAGAATAGACAGATCTATACAGGCAGGAAGTGGACTGGTGGTTGTTTAGGGCCAGGGATAGGGCTTGGGGGCTATGGGGAGTGCAGGTAAGGGGAATGGGCTTTCTTTGGGGGCTGAGAAACACTGTGATGATGGTGGCACCCACACCCGTGACTGCACTAAAAATCACTTCACACTTTAAACACAAGAGTTGTATGGTATGCAGAATTATATCTTGATACAGATATTACAGCCAAAGTCAGTCCCGAGCACGCGGTGGGCGTCAGGTGCTCGGCTGAGTACTGGGATACAGAAGTGAATGAGATGTGAGCCCTGACCTTGTGATGCTTCCGGCATAATTGGGAGGTTAGCTATTTCAGGATCTGCCAAAAGAACAAAACAGCCTCCTCCTCACACTATGCACAAAGACTTCCACAGCCCATACAAAGACAAGACAAAGGCAACACTCCAGTATTACTTCTTTCCTGTTCTTTTTCCTCCTTTTCTCCAACCTTGAAAGGAAAGGCTGCAGAAGCCATGAAGACTCAGTGGGCTTGGACTCTCAGAATAACGTCTCCCCAGAGGGCAGCCGCCTGCAAAGCCACAGCACAAGGATTAAGAGCCCAACTGTGGATGGAGCCAAGACCTCCAGGGTTCAAATCCCAGACCCTGCCTCTGGCCAGCTCCTTGCACATGGTCAAGTCACTTACCTTCTCTGTGCCGGCTTCTCTATGGGCAAAATGGGTAGAACAGCGCCTATATCACGAGGAGAGAATGAGTTAATATCTATAAAATGGTAGCCGGCTGTGGACGTTGGGTACTAGCTGATAATATCACTCAGTCCTTGTTACCCATCTGCCAATCAAGGCGCTTGACCTGGCTCACAGACCTGCTATTTTTCCAGGCCCCACTAGGTGGCGCGAACATACCACTTCGGGCGCCGGGGGGAAAGGCCCCTGGGTCCCTGGTTTGGTTAACTCTGGGCTTTGCTAAACCACCCCAAGAGTTTGCTTCTGCTGTGGTTGCCCGTCCCATCTGTGAGCTATATCTAGCAGCAGCATCCATAAGTTGGTAAATCTCTCTAGTCAGTGCCACTCACTGGGAAAGATGTTGTCCAATCTAGAGAAACCAGGGCATGGGTACAAATGGAGTGCGCGGGGTCCGGGGCCCAATGTTCGCTGTGCACCTGCTCACAGCCCGCGGTGGAAGGGAGGCAGGGATGCCCCCTCCCACCGCCCCCTCCTCCTTTGTTTTTTTTTTTTTTTTTAAGATTTTATTTTTTTTTTATTTGGCAGAGAAAGAGAGAACACAAGTAGGCAGAGAGGCAGGCAGAGAGGGGGAAACAGGCTCCCTGCTGAGCAGAGAGCCCAATGAGGGGCTTGATCCCAGGACCCTGAGATCATGACCTGAGCCAAAGGCAGAGGCTTAACCCACTGAGCCACTCCGGCGCCACCCCTCCTTTGTATTGCAAATATTCTGTAACACCCTCCCTTATCATCCTGAAATGAGATTTACAAAGATGCCACTTCCCGGCTGCCTGACCCCTGCCCCCCGCACACATAACTTCCTCCCCCAACAGAAGCCCCCAAGAGTGACACAAGCAAGAAATAAAGATAAAGTCACGTATAGTGAAATAACATGAATTTTCGTATGCCAGCGCCTTGGCACAGCTACATTAAATGTGGTGAAATAGTTTGCAAGTTTCCATTTCCGCATAGAATTGACCAGGAAGACCTCAGTAACAAATGATACTGGACTAAGGCTTGTGGCTCTGGTGATTCCAACACCCTGAGTGGCTGATGCCCCGGGCAACGGGACTTTCCAAAGTGGGTCAACACGTTTCAGTCAGGTTGCCATCCCGGGAAATTCATGTATGGTAAGATTGTGATTCATGCCAAAACAAGTCCTTTGTGTTTGTTAACAAAATAAAGTGGGGTTCTGGGCACAGATTTTTTTCGTCTTGGTGAATGTTCACGGGGATGCTTCAGTCCCTTGTGTGCACTGCAGGTGTCTGGACCCTGAGGTCCCTGAGGACTAACTTGTAGTTAGTGACAGTCCCTTGTGTGCACTGCAGGTGTCTGGACCCTGAGGTCCCTGAGGACTAACTTGTAGTCGTGTGCCCCTGTCACTGTGATGACTAAAGCTGCTCTACCACAAATGTTCAGTTGCACAATAACATCTCCGCTGAGAACCACCGGTCCAGGGTCAAAATTGCTTTGGGCATGTCTGGCAAAGCCAGCTCTCAGTCTGCCTCCGGCTCAACTTGTAAAAGGCACTTACTTTTCTAGTCCACGCAAATACACATGTCTGGGACAAGAGCTGGGACTTGGGGGCGGGAAGGGGCTGCAGAGAGAGGGAGGCTATGGGATGGGGTCTTTCCCTCTGAGGACCTCACTTCATGTTCTCTGTCTCCCGAGGGAGGCTGGCCCCATCTGCCAATCTCGGGCACAACGCAGTGGCCTTTTTGAGGTTTTTGCTAAAACCCAGCTGGGAAGTAAATCAGCACAGACAGAATCCTGATTTTAGCCACAGGGGCCGGGGCCTCTGGCTCATGAGAATTTCCTGCTGTACATTTGTTTGGCAGGTCAGTCTTAAACTATTCGAGTTCTGCTTTCTCCGGGATGGGGCTAGAGAGACCGGGGCTCTGTGGAACAAGGTTTGATATGTTGGCATGTCCAGGCTTGTCCCTGGGCTCCATTAATTACGTCCACCTCCACCTGCTATGGGGCTTTTTCCGGTCCGTGCATCTGGCCTTGCCTTTCTCCCAGCAGCTAGGGCACCTCTCCTCCCACCCCACTTCCCACCCCCCAGCTTTCAGCTTGTTTGTCCTGAGAAGCAGGTATGACATGAGACAATCTCCCTGCTGGTATTTCTGGAATTCAGCTAGTTTAGCAAACCGAGACTGAGACCGGATCCCTCCCGAGCGAGGCAGCCGCTTCTCTCTCAGTAGACATTCCACCGTGTCTCCCAATTGAGGGCTTACGGCCAGCTGGTCACCTACAACAGAGGTTTTGACACCTCAAGAATTTCTTTCCAGACTCTGGCCTAAAAAGGACAGCTGATGGGCCCGGAATATGTTCTGCCATCAAACAAAAGGGTCAGAAGCCTCTCGCTGTGTATTTCTGATCTTCAGGCGACTGTCTGAATGCCTTCTCACTCAGACGTCCATGCACCTGCAGCTGTAAACCTAGGTGGCTTATCTAGTGCACAGACATTTATGGACTACCTCCTGTATGCATGCACCGTGGTACAGCGGAAACTGGACAGGTATGGTCTCTGTTCCCCTAGGACTTACGGGCTGGGGGAATAGGCAGATGTTCAGTACACAGTAACACAAACAGCTACGCAATTGCAGCGACAGTGAACATTGCAAGGAATGTAGAGGCCAGAGGAGGGAACATCACCAAAGCTGGAGGGGGTGGGGGACCTGGGACTCCCGAGTCACCAGTGAAGTCACATCTGTTGAGACCTGAGAGATGACGTGTGGTCAAGAAATTATAATAGGGGGCGCCTGGGTGGCTCAGTGGGTTAAGCCTCTGCCTTCAGCTCAGGTCAGGATCTCAGGGTCCTGGGATCGAGCCCCGCATCGGGCTCTCTACTCAGCAGGGAGCCTGCTTCCTCCTCTCTGCCTGCCTCTCTGCCTACTTGTGATCTCTCTCTCTCTCTCTGTCAAATAAATAAATAAAATCTTTAAAAAAAAAAGAAATTATCCCTCACTGGGCATCCTGCCTGTCCTAAGAGCTTTATGGGTGTCCATTCCAATGTTCACGATGGTATGAAATAAGGGATTGTAAACCCTGTTTTACAAATAAGGAAACTGAGGCATGGGGCAGCTAAGTAAATGGCTCAAAGCCCCAGCTACAAAGTGACAGCGCAAGCATCTGGACCCAAGTCCTCTTACTTGTCTAGAAACTGTATCTTTCCTTTTTTTAAAAAAAAATTTTTCCCCTAGTGTTATCAAGATATGATTGACATACAAAATGGTGTGAGTTTAAAGTGGACCATGCCTCGGTTTGATACATACATACTGCAAAAAAAAAAAAAAAAAAAATGACTACAAAAAAGTTAATTATCACCACTTTGACCTCACATAGTTACCATTTCATGGTGGTTGTGATTACCGCCAGGACAGTAAACCTCCGCTCTCCTGGCAGCTCCCAGGCATATGATACAATGTTGTCAACTAGAGTCACCGGGCTGGACCTGTTCATCCTGTCAATGATGCCTTGTGCCCTTTGACACCCCCTACCTGGTCCCAGCCACCACTCTACTCTCTGTATCGGCAGGCTTGAAGTTTTTAGGTTCGTTCAGCTCAGGTTGTGATCCCAGGGTCCAGGGATCGAGCCCCACATCGGGCTCTCTGCTCAGCAGGGAGCCTGCTTCTCCCTCCGCGTGCTGCTCCCCCTGCTTGTGCTCACTGTCTCTCTGACAAATAAATAAGTAAATAAATAATCTTTAAAAACAAAAGGAGATTTAAAAAAAAGATTTTTTTTTTTCGGTACAGAGTGGATGGGCTGTATTTTCTTATTTTTTGATGCTCTGGCATCGGGGGTCTTGCGGATCAGGGAGGGCCTGCCTGTCCCAGGGTTAGCTAAGTCTAGAGATAGCGAAGCCCCTCCCCATCTCCTCCTCCCCCCACCCGGCGAGGGTGTTTTGGAGACGCAGGACGCAGGCCGGCAGATCCCGGGACCACACCTGTCCTCTCACCAGCCCGCCAGCTTCTCCTCGCCCATCCGGGGTCCTAACCACCCGGGACACCAGAGCCTTCTGGAATGATTAGAACAAGCCAGTCCTGAGCCTGCCTTACCACCCGCAGAAACCACAACAAAGCCTCTTGCCACGTTTCCCACCACTTCTTCTGACTCCAGAGGCCGCTGGGGCTTCCCAGGGGACCCCGCAGGTCGCGGGAAGTGTGAGTCACTTCCTGAGAAGCAGGTACCTTCTCCTAGGGCGGTCATCTGGAGCTCCGCCGGGGCTTCTGCTGCACGTGAATAATGTCAGATCCTACATTTTAAGACAAAGGGACCCTGGACGTTGAGCTGAGGCTCAGGGAGGAGAAGAAGAGAAGCAGGACCGGACCCAGGTCTCTGGGCTGCGTCCCCGATGCTGGTTCCGCTGGTCTCCCTGGGAAAGGTCGTGGGGGGCAGGGACGGGCCAGTCAGGGGGTCGGAGGCGGGGGGAGGAAAAAGAGCTTCAGAAAGAGAAGAAAGATTTATTTCTCAGATAAATACAGAGTCGTGAAGGGAGGGCAGCCCTGGAGCGGGCATCTGGGTAAGTGGAGGCAAGGAAGGAACGGCGGGTGTATTTTATTAAATTCATGCCCATGATCAATAACGGCAAAGTCTCATGTGACACTTTCTGTGAGCGGGGCACTCTTTTAAGTGCCCTCTGTGTCACGTGGTGTGGACCCCACATACCAACCTGGTCCTGTCAGTAGTAGTCTCCTCTCATCTTGGAAAAGAGGGAATGGACGTGCCCAGGTTAAGTCACCTGCTCAAAGCCACCTCCTAACTCAGAGGGGAGGGCTCGGGTTTCTAACCCCAGGTGGTCTGGAGTCTGCTTCCCAACACCTCGGTCACTCCGCCTTTCAGATGACTTCAAGGTGGGCTCACCTATCCATGGGAGCCGGTGGTGGGGACAGCTGACCCCATCCTCCACTTTGCACACACAGCAACATTATCTCTACTCTCATTCTGAGAGGAATTACGCTGCTCTATCTCAGCATCACCACTCAAGTGGCAGACCACCATTCTCCCCCGAGGAGCCCCCACATATGGAGGAGAGAACTTTCCAGAGGGCTAGTAGCCCTCCTCCGATTTCCTCCAAAGCCACCCCTGGGAGCCCCGGGTGCCCCTCCCGGTCACAGAAGAAAGGAGGACCAGGTCCCAAGCAGTTGGCCTGAAACTAACACCTGTGATATTTCTCTGGGTTCTCGCTGGCCCAACTGGCCTGGAGTCAGGACTGTCCTCACAGCCAAGGACATGGGCAGCCATGTTGGCGAAACCCTCTCAGGGCTGGTTGGTGGGGGATTCAAACCACCCCCCCACCCCATCCCCAGCAGGAAGGCTCTACTCTCATCTGAGTTTCAGATGGTCACACCAAGAGTTGTACCTACACTGTCAAGGTGGTGTGTGTGTGTGTGTGTGTGTGTGTGTGTGTGTGTGTAGGAAGACAAGGAGGAGATGGTCTGGGGTGACACCTGAGCCCCATCAGAGGCGGCATGGGCACCTGATGCTCTCTTAGCAGGAGGAGCAAACTCCTCTTTCTTAAATACCAGCACCCCCTAGTGGGAATAAGCCTCCACTCATCCTCCAGGGGTCTTCCCGCGGAGTGTCTGAATCGGGGGACCAGAATACACATCTTAGTTTTCGCTCACCTCCAACCGATATCTGACATTTCCTTGAATAATGAGAATTTGCCACAAATCATGGTAGTGGCAGAAAACGGTACCTGCGACTCAGTCCCCAGCAAACTAACAGGTATTTGTATTTTGCATCATAGTAGGGTTTTTACAGATAACTTGAAATACCATTTATGTTTATCACGACATTGGAAATGATGTCTTAGTTTGCCCCTGGTTCATGGTATGTTTCCTGCTGACAAAGAAGCCACTGTTACCGGATCTGCGATTTGTTTTTATTTATGTTAAAAATATAATACAGTATCATTGTTTTCCTTTGCGGGCTTATGTGTTCTATCTTCTGCATATAACACATTATTCTAAAACACGACCCACCCGCTTCATTGGGCTGCCAAAGGGGTCCATGATGTAAAAATGGTTAAGGACCCCTGCTTTGGAGAGAGCAGGGTTAGTCCAGTCCTCTTCTCCCCTGGGGGTAGAGGCTGCTGGCTACGGTGCAGTTATGGGCTTCAGGATAGCCAGGATCGAGGCGAGTGGAAAGAGTGACCACTACGCTGTCTGCCTTCGGCTGATGCCCAGCTGACACAGGGTTTGAGTTGAAACATCAAAATTTGAAATGTCCAAATCCTACTCATATTTGTGCACAAGGGGACAACGGGGCTCCTCCCAGATGCCAGCAAACGCTGACCGTGAGATTGCATTTTAAGACAAACATGATAATACAATGAGATAGAATTGGATTGAACAGAATGAGGCAAAATTACCTTAAGGAGGGAGATTGGCTACCAGGTCCCAGAAGCATTTAACATGGCTACAAATGTTGATCTAAAGAGGGGGGAAAAGATCTCTACCTTTAAAGAACGTTTAAAGCTTTTTAAAATCGTGAAATGCCACATGCATTCAGGCAAGGGCACACACAACCTACATGCACAGCTTAATAAATAACTACAAAATGGTAACTACCACCAAGAAATAAAATAATAGTCTCTCCCCTAACTAGCTTGCCATGGGCTTCTCTCTGATCATAACTGGCTTTCCCAGAGGTAACCACTGTCTTCACTTTTGTGGTTTTAATTTGCTGATTACTAATGAATTTATGTTTATATGTTTATTAGTTATGCCTTATTTTTTCTCCTGAGAAGTGCAAGTTCATGTCTTTTGCCCATTTTCTAATCTGATGTATTCTTTAACTTACTGATTTATAAAAGCATCTTATATATTCTGGTGGTTAAATATCAGTTATACATGTTGGAGATACATTCTCCAAGTCTCAAGTTTGTCTTTTTCACTTTCCTCGTGTTATCTGTTAATTAACAGAAGTTATTTTTAAAGCGGTTTAAAGATTTTAATCTTATTTTATGGTGATGGCTTTGGTATCATGTTTAAAAAATCCTTTCTTAACCTATGGTCATAAAGATATTCTCCTATTTTCCTTTTAAAGTTTTGTTTTTCACATTTAAGTGTTGAATCCATATGGGAGATTTTCACTTCCAAGTATGTAGTAAGTACTGTGTAATAAGAATGTAATAAGTCGTGTGAGATTTTGTTGCAACATCTAGAAACAACTGGATAAATTATAAAAGTCATTGTTGTAAACACATCCATTGCTATGGAAGCGAACAGAATTAGATTAACTAAAATTTCAGAAAAGGGGGTGCCTGAGTGGCTCAGTTGATCAGCGTCTGCCTTTGGCTCCAGTCATGATCCCAGGTTCCCAGGATCGAGTCCCGCGTCGGGCTCCCTGTTTCGCGGTGAGCCTGCTTCTCCCTCTCCCACTCCCTCTGCTTGTGTTCCCTCTCTCACTGTGTCTGTCAAATAAATAAAAATAAAATCTTTACAATTTCAGAAAAGGAAGGATTCTCATTAGATGAGCCACAGTTTTCTTCCAAAGGAAGTTTGTTGAATCTGAGCAAAGGCTGAGGGTCAGGCCTGCCATAAGGGAGGCTGCTAATAGGGGAAAGCAACATCAGCTGCACGTTTAATGGCTTCGTGTACCGACATGATGGACCAGAATCTAGGAGGTCCTCAGACCAAAGGCTGATTTCTAGGAGGTCCTCAGACGGAAAGCTGATTTTCCTCAGACCGAAGGGCTAGGGTGCCATGGGGGCTGGGGAGCTGGCTTTAAAGGTAACATGAGGGTGCCTGGGTGGCTCAGTGGGTTAGGCCACTGCCTTCGGCTCAGGTCGTGATCTCAGGGTCCTGGGATCGAGTCCTGCATCAGGCTCTTTGCTCAGCAGGGAGCCTGCTTCCCTTCCCCTCTCTCTGCCTGCCTCTCTGCCTACTTGTGATCTCTCTCTGTCAAATAAATAAATAAAATCTTTAAAAAAAAAAAAGGTAACATGAAATCTCCTGCAGTCTTGTAGTGCTTAGAGAGAGTGTGCCATATAACAAACACGCAACAGGTCTCACTGTGGACACATCTGAAAGCAGCAGTGGGCTACGTGGAGCTGGAACTATGATCTATTCTTGAAATGGCTCATTTCTGATTGGGCTGGGATGGTTAACCCCTCACTCTTTGTGCCCAACGCGGGAGAGGAAAAACTCTCGCTGGGAGGAAATAGCATTGACTTCAGTCTCCATGGTTCTTGTATAAACACTGTACAACATACAATAGAAATTAACATGACAAGTATGGAGACCTGAAAACATGACCTATCATCAAGAGGGACACACAAACAATGGTAGTGGACTTGCAGGTGGTCTGGGTCTTGGAGTAGGCGAACAGGGACTTAAAAATATCCATGGGAAGTATGTTAAAGAAAACAGAGGAAGAGGCAGACAAAATGGATGAGAAGATGGAGAACTGGATCTAAATAAGAATCCAGTGGACATCCAACAACTAAGAAACTGGTACCTGAAATTAAGAACTCATGGGTGTGTGTGTGTGTTTTTTTAAAGATTTTATTTATTTAGTTGAGAGAGAGAGAGCAAGAGAGGGAGTGCACACAGAAGGAGAGGGAGAAACAGACTCCCCACTGAGTGGAGAGCCTGATGCGGGATTGATCCCAGGACCCTGAGATCATGACCTGAGCTGAAGGTAGATGCCCAACCAACTGAACCACCCAGATGCCCTAAGAACTCCTGGGTTTAACAGCAGGAGACAGGATTGGTAAACTCAAACACAGTGTAACAGAAAATATACAACTGTTGCACAGAGAAAAAGGGAAAGAAGTAAAATAGTCTTTATTCACAGACAACATGATTGTCTATGTAGACATCTCAATCTTACAAAAAGCTACTGGCACTAATAAGCAAGTTTAGCAATGTTTCAGGTTCTAAGATCAACACACAAAAAGTCAATTATATCTCTATAGACTAGCAACCAATCATTGGATATTGAAATTAAAAATAATATGTTTTACAATAGTGTCAAAAAGATGAAATACCTAGTAAAAGATCTGATAACAATATTAAAGTCCTGTACACAGAAAACTACAAAACACTGCTGAGAAAAAGTAAAGAAGACATAAGTAAGTGGAGGGATATACCATGTTCATGGATTAAAAGACCTAATACTTTTAAGATATCAGTTCTGCCCAAATTGATGTGTAGATTCGAAGAAATCTCAATAGGCATCTTTTTGGTATAAATTAACAAAATGATTCTAAAATTTCTCTGAAAATGCAAAGGACATAGGATAGCAAAACTAGTTTAAAGTTGGAGGTTCTATACTACCTGATTTCAAGACATTATAAAACTACTGTAATCAAGACAAAGTACTTTTGGCATAGGAATATATAAATTTATCAATGAAAGAGAATACAGTTGAGAAAATGGACCCACGCATAAATGGCCAATTGATTTTCAACAGAGGCAATTGTGCTAAACAATTGGATATACAGATGTAAAAGCAAATAAAAAAAATTAAAAACAGAACTTTGGATCCACACCTCTTAAAATTGAACAAAAATGGATTACAGACATACATTTAAAACACCAAACTTTAAATCTTCTGGAAGAGAAGAAAGGATAAAAATCTTTGTGGTCTCAGGTTAAGTGCAGGTTTCTCAGATGTGACACAAAACCTACAATCCTATAAAATAAAAAATTAATAAACTGGGCTTCTTCAAAAGTAGCAATTTCCACTAAGAAGAAATGAAAAACTAAAGACTGGGAGAAAATATTTGCAAGTCATATATCTGGTAAAGAACTTGTATCTAGAATACATAAAGAACTCTCAAAACTCGATAATAAGACAACAAGCTCATACTTCCAAGTTGGAAAGATATTTTAACAGACTTTTCATCAAAAAAGATATACAGATGGCAAATAAGCGCATGAACAGATGTCCAGTACTATTGGTCACTGGGGAAATGCAAAGTGAATCCACAATTAGATACCACTACTGCCACATTAGAATGGATTAAAAAAAATTTTAAAGATAAGGCTAATTGTTACCAAAGATGTAAGACAATTGGAATTCATACCTATTGGAAGGAATGTAGAACAATACAACCAGTTTGAAAATAGGCAGTTTCTTAAAATGTTAACATTTTACCTTATGATCCATTCACTCACTTGCCCAAAAGAAGTGGAAGCATATACCTGTGCCAAGACTTGTACATCAATGTTCGCAGCAGATTTATAGCAGCCCAAAAAACTGGAAAACCCCCAGATGTCCATTATAGGTAAATGGAAAAATTATGGTAAATCCTTACAATGGAATATCATTTAGCAACAAAGATGAATGAACTTTTGATACATGTAGCAGCATGAGCGAGCCTCAAAATAAGTCTACTGAGAAAATCCTAACTGTGGCTAAAAAGGAAATAATTTAGTCTCTGTCCCTGGTTCCTGGCACAGAAACTCCTAAAACCTGAGTGAGTAGGATTGTCTTTTGCTTTTCATCACGAGCCCTTTTTGATCACACCAGAGTTTATGCTAATGAGATGGGCGTGGTACCGGAACCTTGGGATTTGTGACTGCCATCTAAAGTGGGGACCAATCTTGTGGGGCCAAGCCCTACAACTGTGGTGTCTGTGCTAATGTCAGATAATTGATGTCAGAATTGAACTGACTTACTGAACACCCACTTGGTGTCCCGAGAATTGGATCCTTGATTACTGGTTTTGGAAAACACCCCAGAAGGAAGAAAATTAAAGAGGACGTACTGTATGATTCCATTTATTCAAAATTCTAGAAAAGGAAAACTAATGCGTAGTGACAGAAAGTAAATCAGTGGTTGCCTGAAGGCAGGAGATGGGTGGAGGAAGGGACTAAGAAGGGGCACAGGAAATTTGGGAAAATGATAGATATGTTCATTACCACGATTGTGATAATGTATTTTCATATGTATACATGTATGGCAAAACTTCACAAATTATACTCTTCACATATGTATACTTACAGTGTACTATCTCAAATGTACCTCAATGAAGCTGTAAAAAACTTTTTAACTAACTGAACTGTAGACCTGTTTCCCCTGACCTATATATCTATACCTGTACCAATACCACGTAACCATAGCTTTATAATACATTTTTATCTCGTGTGAGGAAGTAACCCAGCACCACCTCTGCCCACCCACTTCTTCTTTTATAAAAAATTTTTTCCACTTTTTTTTCCCCATTTATTCTTCTTAAAGAGTGTCCCAGATGGTCCCTTGATCTTTCCCATACCATTTAGAACAACTTATCAAGCTCCATTTATATCTGTTGGGATTTTTCTTGGAATTGCATTGAATCTTCATCAAATTCAGTGAGGTTTCATCTCATACTTTTATCTAGTTCTTCAGGCGTGGTTTTCTTTAGTTGTTGTTGTTTTTAGTATATTTATAATGGTTGACTTAAAGTCTTTGTCTAGTAAGTGCAGCACCCGGGCTTCCTAAGGGGCAGCCAATATTGGCTGTTTTATTTCCCATGTATGGGCCATTCTCCACTGTTTCTTTGAGGGTCATCATTTCTCATTGAAAACAGGACATTTTAAATCTGGAAATCAAATTCTTACCTCCATCCCAGAGTTTGTTGGTTCTCTTTGTTGTTGTTGGTCCTGCTCTTTGTTCAGTGAGTTTCCCGGACAAACCTTGTGACAAGCCTGGGCTATTTGTAGTGCATGGTAAGGAAGTCTGTTCGGTTAGCTTGGTGGTCAGCTAAGGATTCGATAGAGCTTTCCTTACATGCCTAAAAACACTAAGTATCCCACCCTTAGCCAGTGGGCTATGTGTATGTGTTAGGTGACATCCTCGGTGCTCTGACAGTTTACAACACTACCTTATCCACTTCCTGCTCAAGCAGATCCTCAAGGTCAGTCAGAGGTGAAAGATGAGGGCCCTATGGGGTCTTCATTGGGTGTTCACACAGCCCTGCACATGTGCACAGCCTTCTAGTTTGCCAGGTATGTGTCTGAACTTTTCAAAATCCCTTATAGATAATTCATTCCCCAGATTTTTTTCTTTTACCTGTTTTGGCCAGCCTTTTGTCTGCCCACACTGGGACAGATGCCCCAGGCATCTGCTGTTAAGTAATCCCTCCTGATGCTTCCAACAAGGGACCTGGGAATAGGGCAATCTGCGAGCCAGGTGAGTGGGGCTTTTCTAGGGAGTCACCTGATGAATTAAATAGTGACAGTTCTCCAGGTGGGGCACTTTGGGGTTCCCCAAACCCATTCTGCCTCCCTTAGTGTCTGTAAGGTTGCTGGTTTTCAAGTCTACCTCAGAGCTGGGGACAGGGCGATAGGAACAGGGCAAGCTAAAGGTGACAGAAAGCCTGCTGTTGTCACTGACATTTGGATCCTTTTCTTGAATAAATACTCACTAGGTTGTCACCATCCGAGGATTAACCTTTGGTTAATTTCCAGAGTTCTGAAAAAAAGTTGATTTGGATGGTCTGTGGGTTTTGTTGTTGGTGGTGGGTTTTTTGGGCCACTGTTCTCATTGGGTTAATGGGACACATTTTAGGAGGTCTTTACTCTGATTTTGGAAGTGTTTCTCCATGATTCCATTAGAAATGAGTTTGGAGAGAACCTATACTATTATGATACTTTTTCATCCATGAAAATGGGATACTTTGCTGAATATTTAGATCTGCATAAGTGTCTTCAGTGACATTTTACAATATTTTGCGTATTGTCTTGCATATGTTTTATATTAATTCTTATGTTTATGCTGGTGTTGTAAATTTTTTCCTAAGATATGCCTTTTGTTTCTTGCTGGGATATGACAACAGAGTCCATTTTTTTGTGCAGTGATCCTGCACCCAGACACTTATTCTTGTTTGGATTAATTTCTTTGTGTCTTCCTTTTAGTTTGTATGTCAATAATGTTATAATCTGCGAATTTTTTCTTCCTTGACCGTGACTTTACATTGTGCCGTTGTTGTTATCCCAATGTTCTGGCGACGACCTCTAATACAATGGTGAATAGGAGTGGTAATGTTGCACGTCCTTGTCTTGTACTGGATTCTTTTTCCCAATCCAGATGTTTTTTATTCCAAATTGACTGCTCTTGGCAACATCCCTCAGTTCAGTTACTGTTCTTTCAAAAACAGCTTTATTGAGATAAAACGCACATACCAGACAACTCACCCATTTAAAATATGCAATCAAATGGTTTTTTGCATATTCAGCATGGAGCAACGATCGCTACAATCATCATTTTCATCTCCCCAGAAAGAAACACCATACACTTCAGCAGTCACCGCCCCCCTACCCGCCGCATCTCCCCAACTACCCCCAACTCAAGCAACTACTAATTTACTTTCTTTCTCTACGGATTTGCCCATTCTGGATATTTCATAATAAATGAAACCACTATGTGGTTCTTTGTGACTGGCTTCTTTCACTGAGTAGTTCTCCAAGATATCAACATAGGTTGGTCCTGACTTCACGCCAACATCAAGAACAGCCAACATCTATTTAAGAACAAGACATCACTGAGAGCATCCTAGAACGTGGGGATGAGGTTGAGGCACCCCCTGCACCTCAGAGACAAAGACACACTTAGAATGAAGTCTTTAGGGTTCATCTACATTGTAACTAGTGCCTGATTTTAAAGAGGATACTTTCAGTATTTCCTCACTGAAACTTTCTATTCTAGGTATTTGATAGACGCCTTATTTCATGTTAAGGAATTTCTGTTCCTAGTTTTCTGAAGGTTTTTCTTTCTTTTCCTTTTCCCATAAACTGAGGACTTTACTAAATGCCTTCTCAGCATCCAACCAGGTAATTACATGACGTTTCTCCTTTTTCACTGTTACCATGAAGAATGACAGCATAGAATTTTCTAACATCCCATTACCCTTACGTTCCTGGGATAAACCCAAGTGGCCATATTAATGTATAAACTTTTTGATCTCTGAATATCTCTACATCTAGATTCACAAATAAATTGGCCTATAATCTTTCTCTTCTTCTCCTATCTTGCTCGAATTTGAATATCTAGCTTATGGTGTTCTCATGGAGTGAGCTGGGGACCTTTCCTTCTTCAGTTGTCTGGAGGAGTTCACCGTTTGGAATGATCGGTTCCTTGGAAGTTAGCTGGGTTTGTCTTTGAGAAAAGATTTTAAATTGTCACTTGAGTGGTTTCCTAACAATTTTTTAAAGGTTTTCTTTATTTAATTATTTTAGAAAGAGAAAGCTCAAGTGGGGGGAGGGGCAGAGAGAGAATCTTAAGGAGACTCCATGCCCAGTGCGCTCAGTGAAGAGCCGGGTTCGGGGGCTCCATCTCAGGACCCTGAGATCACGACCTGAGCCAAAAGCAAGAGTTGGTGCCCAACTGACTGAGCCAGCCAGGCACCCCAGTTTCTTCAACATTTTATCGTTGTGGGATTGTAAGCATTCCATTTCTTCTTGAGTTGGCTTTATTAAGATATTTTTTCCTAGGAGGGGGGAAGATCCCCTTTCATCTTAAGTTTTAAAATGCATCATCATAAAGTTGTTCATTGTATTATTTTATTTTCATAATCTTCTCTGTATCTCATCTCCTTCTTCATTCCTTCTTCATTCCTTAAGTTATTGACTTGTATTTTCTATTTCTCTTCTGTCTTGCCAGATATGTGTTTTTCTTTCTAAAGGAACATCTTGGCTTTATTTGGTTCCCTCTGTTGAATATTTGCTTTCTAGTTCATTGATTTGGGCTCTTATTTTCTTATCTCTTTCTTTTGGAGGGTGGAGTGGAGTCTTCTTTTTTTAATTTCTAAAATTAGGCACTTAACTAAATTTTCAGGCTTTGTTCTTTTCTCAGATTTGCATTTAGGGAGCTATACATTTCCTTCTAGCCTCTACTTTCCTTGAACCCTGCAACTTTTGATATGTACTATTTTCATTACTGTTCAGCCCTAAATATATATTTTTTTAATTTCCCATTGTGATTTTTTTATTTGAGCCAGGGGCTATCCAGGAGTGTCAAGTTTCTTGGTAATTTTAAAGGTTTTTTTTTGACATTTAATGTAATAACACTGTGGTCAGGAATCTAGTCTGTTATGACATCAGTTCTTTGAAATTTGTTAAGACTTACTTTATGATGTCAGACATGATTAATTTCTGTTGTCGCATGTGTGCTCGCGATGAGCATGGTGTTTTCCAGTTACAGGGTGTAGGGTTCTATGTTCATCAAGTTCAGTTTAATTGGTTTTGTTCAAATTTTCTATGGGTTTACTACATTCTGTATTTTGAAGTATTAACCCTTCAGAGAGGATTGTTGGAAGCTATCACAATGAAATAGATTTCTCAACTTCTTCATGTAGCTCTATTAATCATTGCTTTATATATTATTTAGATTCTTTTTTTTCCCCAAAGATTTTATTTATTTATTTGACAGGGAGAGAGAGATCACAAGTAGGCAGAGAGGCAGGCAGAGAGAGGGGGGGAAGCAGGCTTCCCGCCGAGCAGAGAGCCCGATGCGGGGCTTGATCCCAGGACCCTGAGATCACTACCTGAGCCAAAGACAGAGCCACCCAGGCGCCCCTATATTATTTAGATTCTTTTTTTAAAAAAGATTTTATTTATTTATTTGAGAGAGAGACAGTGAGAGAGAGCATGAGCGAGGAGAAGGTCAGAGGGAGAAGCAGACTCCCCATGGAGCTGGGAGCCTGATGCGGGACTCAATCCTGGAACTCCGGGATCATGACCTGAGCCAAAGGCAGTCGTCCAACCAACTGAGCCACCCAGGCGTCCCTATTATTTAGATTCTTAAAAATTGGTTTTAAGTTTAGATTTTTTTCTGTCTGTTGGTGAATTAAACGTCTATCACTCTACAATGACTATATCTCTAATAACACTTTTGTCTATTTTAATGTGAAATTAACACAACCAACCGCCTTTATTTCAGTTAGTATTTGCCGTGTGTTTCCAGTGTCAGCCTTTTACTTTCAACCCTTTTGGGCCTTCATACCTCAGACTTACCTCTCATAAACCACAACTAATTGGATTTCGTTTTATGCAGTCCAACAATCTCTGTTAATGGGTCACTTTGTTTCACTGACATTCACTATGATGATTGATAAATTTTGGCTTGTTTCTACCGTTTTAGCTTGGTTTCTATCTTTCTCGCCTTTTCTATGTCTCTTTTCCCTCCTCTCTTGCTGTTTTGGGGTGTGTGTGACTAGAAGCCTACACTCATACACATGAAATTTTGTATGACTGATTCCAAAAGGGGCACCTGGGTGCCTCCATTGGTTAAGCATCTGCCTTGGGCTCAGGTCCTGATCCCAGAGTCCTGGGATTGAGTCCCATGTCAGGTTCCCTGCTCAGCCGGGAGTCTGGTTCTCCCTCTCCCTCTCCCTCTGCCCTCCCTCCTGCTCATGCTTTCTCTCTCTCTCTCTTTCTCAAAGAAATAAATAAAACCTTAAAAAAAAAAAAAGACTGATTCCCAGAAATGGAATTTCTAGGTCAAAAAGTTGTATACTGTTCTGAAACTGCATTTTAAACCTCATATTTCATGGACACTTTTCCATGTCACTAAATATTCTTCCATAATATTATTAATTAATTGTTCAAATTTTACTATCACATAGATTAAGCATATTTTAAAACTAATTCTCTGTGTTTACATATTCATGTTCCTCATAATTTTTTCACTGCTTTAAATTATAAGCAAACTCATGATGAGTACTCTCGCCTACGATCTCTCGCCTACAAGACTGATTTATTTTTCCTTCAAATAAATTCCTGGAAGTACCATTATTGGATTAAAGAGTACATGCACTTTGATGTTTCCATACACAACACCAAATTTATACTTACTGTAGAGTTTATGAGAAGTGGGTCTCCAAATGTTTGAAAACTGTGGGTAATATAAATTCTTCTATCTTTTCCTAGCTGCCAGATGGGAGTTTATATCTCTTCTTTTTAATTTACATTTTACTTAGAGTTGAACACTTTTCATATAGTTATGGCTACTTGTATATATTTGGTGAATTGTCGACTTACCTGTTCAGATCACTCCTCTTTTGGGAATCTAATTTTTTTAATGTAAAAAATACGTCTTCTATCAAAGGTGGAGTCCTTTGTTACTGCAAACGTTTTGCCCTAGTGTGCCATTTGCCTTTTAATTCAGTGTTTATGGTTGTTTTTCACGTAGAGAAGTTATTTGACTTAAAAATATCCAACTCCATCTTTTCCTTCTTAACTCCTGATTTTGGTGTCAGGCTTTATAAGGTCAATTACAACTCCAACAGTATATACACACTCCCTTTTTGCCTTCTGACTACCCTTGTTTTATTTTAATTTTTGCACGTGGATCTTTCCTTAGTCTGTTTTTTTGTGGTATAGGGTTGGAGGTAGAAAGCCACACTTGCTTTTCTCCCCTCTCTGTGGTTAGTTAGTTGTTCTGATTCATTTATTGGGTAATGGATCCAGTGGATCCTATCTTCTTAAGCACGTATTAAATTCATTCAGACACTTGTGTTTGTTTCTGATAGATCAGTTTGGCCCCATTGATGTTACAGCTTACACATATAGTGCCATTGTGATTTTATGGAACTCTGTGATTTCAGAAAACTTTCCTATCTCAGATGGCAACTTCTCTCATTACGAAACCTTTGGAAAAGTTTCTTGGCTATTCTCACACAGCATTTTTTTTTAATCAAATAAAGTAAAATCATTTTGTCAATCTCCTTCCCTCTCCCCAAAGCCTTATGTGTCTTTTATTCGAAACTGTATTACATTCATTTACTCAACTGGGAAGAATGGATGTCTTTGATAATATCATTTTCCCATTTAAGAACATAAGGTGTTTTTCCATTTATGAAAGGCTTTTTTAAAAATCCCATAATAAAGTTCATAGGTTCTTTTTTTTAATATGTTATTTATTTATTTGAGACAGAGAGAGAGAGAGAGAGAGCATGAGCAGGAGGGAGGGGCAGAGGGAGAGGGAGAAGCAGACTTCCTGCTGAGCAGGGAGCCTGATGCAGGGGTCGATCCCAAGACCTTGAAATCATGATCTGAGCTGAAGACAGACGTTTAACCGACTAAGCCAACCAGGCACCCCCGAGTTTATTTATCTTATTCATTTTTTGACTCTTACTGATTTCCCTTGACTTTCAGAATATTATTGATACCACCCATGGAGTGACATCCTTGTTTCTCTTGTTTTCACAGGAATGTCTTTGCTTTTAAGGACGGTCTTTGCTCTCCATTCCATTCACTAGATATCATACTGTTTGTTGGACTGAGATCGACACATTTGTCATCTTGACAAAGTCTTTCTCTCCCCAGTCACTCTGCATTTTCATCAGGGTGCCTCTTATTAGGGTCGTTATATGGCTTTTCTCCTGTGTCCCATTCGTATGATGAACAACATTCATAAACTTTTAACGTTGGCCCTCCTTCCATAAACGAAGTGTCTCCGGAGCCAGTGGGAACAAATTAGCTCACATTAACAGAAATAACTCAGGTCTCACTGGTGCGGCTCCCACCTGCGTAATATAAAACAGATGTCACAGACTGGAACTCAGTAGGGTCATGTCTGGTTTGGCCTGCCAGGGGTTTTCAAAGATCGAATTAGCAGCCAGCATTTAAAAATCAAGAGATATCAGATTAATAATTCCAATTTCTGATCTCTCTTTAAAAATTATAAAATCTTTTTTTTTTTTTTTTAAGATTTTATTTATTTATTTGACAGAGAGAGAGAGATCACAAGTAGGCAGAGAGGCAGGCAGAGAGAGGAGGAAGCAGGCTCAGTGCTGAGCAGAGAGCCCGACGCGGGGCTCGATCCCAGGACCCTGAGATCATGACCTGAGCCGAAGGCAGAGGCTTAACCCACTGAGCCACCCAGGCGCCCCTAAAAATTATAAAATCTTGACCACACCAGTCCTTCATCCCACATGCCCACAGCGGGCTGTAGCTGCCCCCTTTGGTGTGTGTGTGTTGTGTGGGGGCAGGAGACAGGCTCCTTCAGCTTATTTGCATGCTTTCCACACCTTGTTTTCTCCATATTCCATTGTTTCCTAGACATCAAGGTCAAGGTTCCATTGCCGGATTTGCATTCGTGCAGTTGTTTTTCTGATAATGGGATTAGGCGAAGGTGAAATATTTCTTGTGATCGTGTCTCTAGCAAATGTGGAAAAAAGACAGGAAGCCAAGAGGGTTATGGGCTTGAAGAGGAATGGGAGCAAACATATATATATATATATATATATATATATATATATATATATATATGGAAGTGAAGAATATTCCTATATGTTTAATATGCAAAATGTGTCTCTTGAAAAAACACAGTGTAAGATGCCACCAGAAAAGAAATCATAAGAACGCCGGGTATAGGGAAAGAAAATCTTACTGAACTGGGGAAAATAGAAGAGGGAAATTTCGGGGCTTTGTTTCAGGAGGCACAGAGTATAAACAACGCCGTCATGTGATGCCCTCATATGGGAAATGAACACCTTCTCGCCATAAGCTTGACCTCTTGGCTCTCAGAGACGCTCTAACTCCTGGCCCCTGTGCCAGTCTTCCAGCTTCTTTCAAAGCCTCCTTCACTGTGTGCTTCTCCCCAACCCTCTCCCCTGACTCTTCCCCTGCTGTGTCCAGGTTGGAAGACCCCAGTGGAAGCAGCTCCTTGTGAGGGAAGTTCTTTCCCCATCAGATCCAGATGCTAAGCTGTGAGACTGGCCAGGTATAGTGGTCACAGTCCCATTGGTTGCAACACCAAAGGACAGGTTTGGAAGGAGGGGGGGTGAGGGTCGGCCCCACATCCACCAGCTGCTCCCCAAACATCCCATCTAAATTTTAAGATGACAGTCGATCAGTCAGAGCGTCAGCCTCTCCTATGTTGACCTTCTAGAACTTCCACTGGAGGCCACTCCTTCTGGTTCACCCACAAACCCCTCTACACAACACAGCCCGTGAATTTTGACAAGTGATGCTTTGGGCAAACCAGTCCACCTGAGGCATTGAGTATGTCCAAACTCCTCTAGGCTCCCCCAGGATGTTGGCATCCCTTGAACAAAGCTTACGTTGTCGTGGCGTATTACTGTTTTCACTAAAGGCTGAATACGGTTTGTACTTATTTTACTTCAGGTTTTTATATCTGCATCGTGGAGAAGAATGGTCTATAGTTTCCTTTTTAGGTTTTAATAACAGAAAACGAAAGGGGAAGTTTTTCAAATGTTTGTAAGATTTGGAACATTTGTTTTTTGCTCTTTAAAGCTTATACATGGATACAGTTTTCGAATTACCAAAAAAGTTGCAAAGAGAGTTCAACCAGGTTCCCTAAATATTAGGATAGAACATAACATAGTATGATTATTGAAATCAGGAAACTGATTTCATATTGATACAGTGCTATTAATGAATCTATAGAATTTATTCAAATGTTGCCAATGGTCCCACTAATGTCCTTTTTCTTGGTCCAGGATCCAGTCCAGAATCTCTCATTGTATTTTATTGCTGTGTGACACTGTCCTTCGTCTTCTGCGTCCTGACCTTGGTGCCGTTGGAAGATTTTGAAGAATGTCCCTCAATTTGGTTTAGTCTGATGTTTTCTTATGGTTAGATTGAGGTAAGGCATTTTTTAAAAAAAGATTTACTTATTTAAGAGAGAGATAGAGCACGTGTGCACACTTGAGTGCAGGGAGGGGCAGAGGGAGAGGGGCAAGCAGCGGGGAACTCAAAAATGCAGGGCTCAATCCCATGACCCTGAAATCATGACCCAGGAGATCATGACCTGGGCAGAAATCAAGAGTTGGACGCTTACCCAACTGAGTTACCCGGGTACCCCCAGGGGTAAGGCACTTTTGACCAGAATGCTGTGGAAATCAAGCACATCCAATCAAGAGGTAAATGATATTGACGATGCTTTGCTATGATACCGTCAATATTTTCACTTGGTTAAGGTATATTTCTCCCTGGTCTCTACGTTATCAAGTTACCATTCTTCCATTTGTAGTGAACACGTGTCTCATGGGGAGCTACTTGAAGTCTAAGCAAATAACCCACTCATCATCACACCTTTGGCCACCACAAGGGGCATCTGCTGATGATTCGTGACTACAAAAATTTTTACTGTGCCATCTGCCAAATGGCGATTTTCTAATTCCACCACTCCTCCTCCATTTAGTCATCGAAATTCTACCACTAAGGAAATGTTGTCTCTTCTCCATTTACTTATTGATTTATTCAGTTTTCGTGTTTCCTTGGTGATTATTTTCAGAGCCTTGAGGATACACGTTAGAAGAGGAAGCAGAGATGGGTTAGACCCCTCTGAAAACATAAGACAGTGAAAAGGAGAGATTACAGAGAGACATAAAGTTTTATTTAATTTTTTAAAGACTTTATTTATTTATTTGACTGAGAAAGAGCATGAACAGGGGGAGTGGGAGAGGGAGAAGCAGACTCCCCGTTGAGCCTGATGCAGAGATCTAGCCCAGGACCCTGGGATCATGACCTGAGCCAAAGGCAGATGCTTAACTGACTGAGAGACCCAGGCACCCCAGACATATATTTTTAAATGAAGCAACGACAGAGAGCTGTACGAAGTGTCACGTAATCAGTGGCCATACGAGTGACAAGGGCACCTTGAGTCTTACCAGTTGCTTGGGAGAGGTGGAGGAAAGAAGGTCCAAGATGTGTCTGAGTGGCTGTAGTTCCAAGTTTTGGCCAATAGGTGTCAGGTGGTGACCAGATCTCCAGGTCAGTGGCCTGCCCTCTGAGGACAGGGAGACACAGGGGGAGCTCGGTGAGGGGGTGGGATAGCATGCAAAGGCAGGGGATGCAGGATGGGACTAAGTGGGCTTTGTGGCATGCTCAGCTCCCCGGCAGTGAGCTCTAACAGGCAACTCTGCTTTCCTCCATCTTCAGTTTTAGGATACCAAGGACATAGAGGAAGTCAAGGATGCCATAGTTTCCCTAGTGTCTTCCTGAGCCTTGCAAGTGACCTCACCACCCAACACGTCAATCCGGGCTACACTGTGCCATCCTGGAGGCTCAGTTCCTGATTCCAGAGCAGTGCCACCCCAGCGTCCCACCCTGGCCACCTCTGGGCTGTCTCCCTCTTCCCCCTTCTCCTATTTTTGGGGTGGAAAAGAGTAGGGATTGGGGAGACTAGAGTCTGCGCCCACCCTTATCAAGTCGTGTGACCTCAGCGTGCCCGCTCAGTCTTTTGTGGCTCAGGTTCCTTATTTGTGACATGGTGGCGTGTGTGTGTGTGGGGGGGGGGGTGGATGACGCATCCAAGTACGGGCTCTGAGCGTCCTTCCAGACCTAACTGCAGGCTGGAAACAGACCGTTGTGTTCGCCCAAGGGTACTTTCTGTTTCTGTGCCTTTGGGGAAGTTGCTTTTTCTTGGTATTTGGGAGTCAGGAAGAGAAAAGTCACTGGTGTTCACATTCTCTTCAAAGCCTCAGGTAGGGCTGTGGCTTCTGACCCACAGTAACGTCCGACCTTGTGGCCAGTTTCATGCGCCTTCAACAGTTGTTGTGACACAGGAGTCCCATTCAACAGTGGAAGTGGAAATTTCAGCCTGGCCCTGCGCCGATTCTGCAATCAAGGGTTATTCTTGCCTCGCCAGGGCTGCCGGCACAACCCCCCCCCCCCCACCACAGCCCCATTTTGGAAGGGTGGGAGCGAGGCACAGGGCACGATTCCGTGCGTTGTTCTTCCTAGAGGCGTCGTCTGTGGGGGAAAACCGAAGGGGCAAGAATAGAGTCTGGACTCTGGAGACGACCCCTCCCCCCGCTTCGGGGGCTGAGAAAGGGCCGAGTGACAGCCACCGGCGGGGAAGGGGGTGAGTCAGCCCGGAGGCTGGGGGTCCCGGCGCGCGTCTGCGCACCAGGGGTGCAGGCATTGTAAAGGTTAAGAGCGCCCAAAGAAAATAGAAGTAGGAGGAGGAAGTGGGGCGCTGGGTCGCCGCGAGAGAAGGAAGCAGCTCGACTGAGCTTCCCCTTTCTCCTGCTTCCCCGAAGCCCCCACCCCAAGCCTCCTCCCGGCTCCGCCCACCCCTCCTGCGGGGCCGAGGCCGCGCTTCCGCTCCCCGGGACGCGACCGCACCTGACTCCCGGGGGGTCGGTGGCGCTCGGGGCCCCTCCGTCCGCGGCCGTCCACCCGCGGGGCCTGTCCCTTCCAGGACCGACGCGCTCCACCCTGGGGCCGCGGCTCCGGCGGCTGTGCTGGGCCAGCGGGGCTCAGAGGATGCGCGGGCCGGCTGGCCCCCCTCGCCCGCGCGCCCCGGCCGCCAGGTGGCGCTAGAGACCCGCTGGGCGCCCCGCCCCGCACGCAGCCCCACCCCGCACGGCCCCGCCCCACCCGCATGACCCCGCCCCCGGCCCGCCCCCTGGCCCGCCGTCCGAGTGCAACCCGGGCGGGCGCTGGGACTAGCCGCGCGGTTCCTGCCCGGCGCGGTGGTCCGGACCGCACGCGAGCCGCGGGGAGTCGCCGCTGGAGAAGGGCTCGGCGCCCGGCGGGGACTGCAGGTGCGTGGCCGGGCGGGCGGTGAGAGCGCGCGGGGAGGTGCGGGGAGAGGAGCGTGGGCACCGTCGGGGAGCAGTGGGCTCTGAGAGCGGCGTCCGCCGCGGGCGGGCTGGGCAGTCCTGCTGTGTCCGGGCCCGGGGACACGCGGGGCCGCGACCGGCCGTCCCGGTACTCCCGGAGACAGAAGGGGCGCCCCGGGGTGGGGGGCACTGTCGAACGCCGGGGCCGTGCGTGTGGCCACGTCCTCCCTCCTCCCCCGAAGACCGGCCCGAGTGGGGGTCAGGATCCCGCGTCGCTCCGCCTGGGGACGATCGCGATGAGCGTGGGCGTCGCCGCCAGGACCCGGGCGTCGCGGGGGTGCCCCGGCGCCCGCCGTTCTTCTGCAGCAGCGCTCGTGGGCGCGGTGGCAGGAGCCGTGTTTACACCCGGGTGTCCCCGCGTGAGTCCTCGGGTGCGTGCGTGCAGGTGTGTGCGCGCGTGGCAGGTGTGTGCGCGCGTGTGCAGGTGTGCGTGCGCCCGCGCGCTGGCCCAGCCCAGGCCCCGGGGGTAAATTAGCGAGAGGTGCAGGTCAGCAGGAGGAAGGCGGTGGTTGGATGGTTCGGAGGGAAAAGGAACTCGAGATGAAAGCGGCAGGATGTGGTATCGAGTGAGTTAAAAGCCTCAGAGCAGAGCGGAGGGGTGGGTTTGGGCGAAATGAGGGCTAAAAGTAGGCCAGGTCTGCCCGAAAGGCCCCTTTCTGGATCACGCCACCCTTCCTCCCTCCGGTGGTCGCCGCATCTTCTCGTCTGCACTCTTCCTCCTGGCCTGGACCACCTGGTGAGGCGCTGGTTCCCAGAGCTTGTCACAGCACACAGCCCCCAGGCCCCAGCCCCGTTCTTCGGGAGGGGCGGGGGGGGGGCGAGGTCTGCAATCTGTAGTTTTCTAAAATTTGAATAAACTCCTTCAGGGAGGCGCTGGAGCCATTGCTGGGGAACCCTGTGCCATGTGGAAAGGAGACTTGAGCTGCGGCCCCGGGGTCTTGCTGTGTGACCTTGAGCATCTTCTGCCCCTCTCCCACGCAGCCCCATTGCCCTCCCTGTAAAATGAGCTCTAATAGTGGCCTCCCCAGGGCTGTGGGAAGATTCCATGAGAAAAGTGTGACGATTGGAGCTGCACATGGAGCTGCTTCCTGGGTGTTTGCAGAGCGCCCGTATGCAGATCAGGAGCTTCCCTGCTTCCTCAGCGCGCCCACGGCCCTGTGCGTCCAGGAAGACAAAGAAGGTTTCCAATGGTCAAGCTCTCTTTTCCTGGATACCCTCTCTTTTCAGGAGACCCTTCCTTGCTTTTTGAAGCATAGGCACCCAGGACTGTAGGGTCAGGCAGGCTTGGGGTCTTTGTATGCTGGGCCTCATTGGGGTTTTAAGTCCCACCCCCAACATCTCCAGCTTAAGAAGGAGATGATTATCTTCTGTCCCCAAGTCCTTGCTGACTCTGCCTTCGTTCCAAGAGGCTCACCCAGTGGGCTCACCTGGCCAGCCCTGTGGGATCGCTGGGAGCCAGAGTCTTGCTTGGCTCAGCTGTGGGTGGGCTCAAGGTCTGGATCACAGCGTCTTAAGAGAGGAAACTTCTAGAGAGGCCAGAGAGTGATAAGCAGTCACTCCGGGGAGCGTCTGGTGTAGATGTGTATGGGAGGGAACACAGGAGGGGTTAAACTGACTTGTCCCCAAGGGAAGATGAGACGTTCCTAGAGCAAACACGTATGATGTATTAGGGTAGTCTGTGGATTGAAGACATACATGTTTTCACATTTTAACGACTTGGAAATCAAAATGCATCTTACCATTGGTGGCATCTTACCATGATAATAGACAGCAATATTTCTTTCTTGGTGATGCACAGCATAGTGACTTTGGGGGCATGAGTGGTGGCCCACCATGGGTCTTTTCTGTTTGCTTCCAGGCTCATGGCCGGGTTCTGGATAACCGGGGGTTTCAGCGAGGTGCCTTCTGGATAAGGGTGATAGAGCTGCAGCATGGTGGGGGCTGAGTGTGAGGACACAGTGGGTGACTGGTGGCTCAGAGCAGGCACTGAGTCCTTCTCGGGTCTGGTGGGTTGGGGCAGTAGTTTCCAGCTTTACACCGGCTCCCTGCTCAGCCTTGCTCCTATGGCCATGATCACGTAAGGCAACAAATCAGAGCAGGAGTTTTGACTGTGAACCCTTCATACCTGCCACCACATCCTGGAGAAGGCTCGTACCCCTTGGCATGGCTAGTCTTCCACCATCCAGCTCAGGGCCACCCTGCTGCTGTCTCTCCGGAGGCTCGGGCAAACCCCAGTGCCTTTGCACCCACTCTTCCTTCTCCGTACATTGCTCTTCCCTTCCTCTGCCGCCCAGTGGACTGTGACTCCATCCCCCCATTCAAACCTCATCATCTTTGACGTCTTTTCTTCTACCCCCTCTCCACTCCCCAGCCCTGGCCACTCCCCCTGTCCTCACCACACCTTGTGTGTCCTCCTGCTGGACCACTGACCACTCTGGCCTACAGGGTCTGACCAGCAACGTGTTGGCTCGCTCACCTGAGCCACCTGACCCTCTGTGTGGCTGTTAAGCTGTCACCGTGAACCCCCTGCTCTGCTCCCCACGATGTCAGAGGCCCGAAGTCCATGCAGGCCAATAATGGGAGTTGCCCGCCTGCAGGAGGGTGGGGTCAGGAGGGAGGGGTGTTCTTTTCATTTTCGTGTCCTCTGGAGTCTTCTAGCTGCTGTTGGTGATCCAGGCAAATGAGGCTGTGTGGTTTCCTTGTTGGGGGCAGGGGCTGGGGTGTGAGGGCTGAAGGTGGTGTCCGGGCTTCTGCCTCCCGTACTTGGTTGGCCTTGTTCCTGCCACTCCCTTGCACCGCCAGGTACATGACTTTGGGTCCCTCCGCGCACGTCCCTGGGGATGTCCGTTCTCATCTGTGTGGAGGCGTGTGACAGGTGTGTAACAGGTGCTCTCTGTAGTCCCTTCCTGAGCTCCCACCTTCCCTTCCCCGGCTCAGCACACTTCTCCACGGAACACCTTCCGTGTGCCGGGCACGGGCTGAGCTCCCTCTGGGCGGCCCGAGCAACACAGTGTTCCTGCCCTCGTGAGATTCGTCAGGCGGCCGGGACCTCAACCAGCTTCCCATCATCACAATGGTGAGAATTAGCAGGGCCTGTGATTTTACACAAAGGGAGCTCCCCTGTAGCTTGGGTGGTGAAGGAAAGGCTTTCCTAGTGAAGTTCTATTCACCGTGAGACCCAAGAGATCCAAGGCACAGGAATGCAGATCCCAGTAATCCCGGCCCTTAGGCAGGTAGCCGGGCCCAGGCGTAGCTGTGCAGCGTAGACCGGGCGCTCAGCCCTTGAGGCCATCAGTGCTATTGCTGGTGCTTCCCTTTTCCTCCGCCTTGACCATTAGCAGGGAGTGTGTGTCACCGCTGCCTCCGTGCGCTTCCGGCAGGAGGCCTCCGCCTCCGTAACCCAGCAGCGACTGGAGCCCCTGTGCGCCACTGTCCGCTGGGCTTGCATTCTGTCCCTCTCCGGAGCGACTGCCCTTATAGGGTTAAGAAAGGCTGGTTTTCTGTCATCGGGTCACCCTCCTCCCCCATATTCTCCTCGTCCACCCAGAGCTCTCTCAGAACCACAAAGTCCATGTGCGTCCACGTACATACATGATTTCCCTCCCTCTCTCTTTCAAAGTTTTGCATAAATGGTCAGGCTCAGGGCGCCTTAGTGACTCAGTCGGTGATGCATCTGCCTTTGGCTCAGGTCATGATCTCAGGGTCCTGGGATCGAGTCCCGCATTGGGCTCCCTGTTCAGTGGGAAGCCTGCTTCTCCCTCTGCCTGCCCCTCTCCCTGTTTGTGCTCTCTCTCTGACAAATAAATAAAATCTTAAAAAAAAACAAATGTGTGTGGTGGGGGTGGGTGCAGGGGGTGAACTTCCTGACCGTTCATTGCACCCCCTCCCCCCACCCACCATGCTCATGCTTTCTGAATTTCTCATCAAGTCATGAATTCAGGCCATTTTCAAGATGACAAAAGAGCATCACTTTTGCTAACGGTGTCCTTACAAGAAGCCCTCTGCTCCGTCCCGGCCAGCACCGCAGATGGTCCCGGCTCCCGGAGTGCCCAGGGACCGGCCCGAGCCCGGGGCTTTGTTTCTCTGATACGTGGGTCCAGTCAAGTGTCCTGTGTGAAGGAGGTTTCCTTCAGTTCCTCATGACTAAGGACTTTTGGAAGCCTGAATGGGAGGGAAGTCTGTAGAATACTTCCCTCGGCGTCTGCCAGGACGCTCTTGTAGCCTTTTCCTTTGCTGGAGGTTTGTATCATACATGATGTCATTAGCTTCTTGGATTGAGCCCATCCTGCATTTCTAGAACAAACTCTGTCGGTCAAGGTGTTTTATTCTTTCCAAGCATTGCCAGGTTTGACTTGCTCGGAACCTCTTCCGGACTTCTGCATCCTTACTGCTGAGTAAGGTCGGCCCGCCACATCCCTCCCTGTCCTGCTGCCGTCAGGTGTGGAGTGAAGGCTCCGCCAACTGATTTTGGGATAGACTCATCTCTTGTACCCCGGGGCTGGCAGCTGGAGCAAGGGAGTGCTCTGTGCCTGGACAGTCAGGATAAAGGCTCTGGTCTTTAGTCCCTCTGCTCTCACATCCTGGCCTCTGGGGGCCGTCATCCCCTCTTTGTCTCCCTTCCTGAGCCTTCCACGCACATACCTGTGCTCCCGGCTTTGATTCTTGGCCTCCAGCAGTCAGCCACGGATTCCGAGCCCTGGCTTCCCATGCCCTTCAGCAACGGGGTTGGCCCCGTTCCGCTCCAGGGGCCGTGTCTGCCGGGGACGCTGAGAAACCGTGTCCTACGCAGATGCAGGTAGCCTAGACGGTGATGACGTCATGCCAAAGAGGCCGAGAGGCTTTCCTCGAAGAAGAGGGCCCCGGGGACAAGTCGTATCTATCTCCACATGTTCGGAGGGCAGTGTCCCAGGGAAAAGGCGAAGGCAGCCTGCTCCCTGAGGACTGGTCCCCAGGAAGCCAAAAACAGGACCTAAACAGACCTCAAGTTGGGTGCAGGGAACATCGCGGACAAATTCAGAACAGATCAACAGCAGACCGGGTGGCCTTGCGGTAATGAGTTCCCCGTCAGGGGGAAGCATTCAGGGGAAATATATGTCCTGTGTAGATAGGACTGTCGTGAGAATGGAGGCCAAGGCTGCTCCGTTCCCAGGTCTCTAGTTCTCCAAATCCTAGCGGCTGTGTCTGACGGGTTGAATACAGATCAGTAGTTCTGAGAATGGAATTTGAATTTAAGGAGTTCGGTGGCCTTGACGAGGCAAAATCCCGAAGTTGCCCAGTTCCCCCACAAATCCCACAGCCTGTTCCTCCCAAGCAGGGCCGCTTTGGGGGTCAGAAAAGTGTAGCCATCCAGGGCAGGAGACCCTCGCCCACACCCTGTGCTGAAGCACGGGCTTTTGTTGGGGGGGTTCTCTCTTGTTCTTAGCTCCTTCCAACAGCTGGTGAAGGACACCCATTAAGCCCTACGTGGAGGGTCACCTTCCTGGGCAGGTGCCACATTCAGACCCGCCGCGCCATGCCTCCCTCTACCCAGCCTTCTCTATAGGACGGCTCCCTCCAAGGTCACAGGCGGCTGCCTGATGGTGAATTCCAGTGGCCGCGTCCCAGCTGGTAGGGCTCCCGGGAGTTTCCGAGACCCCTGATGCCTACAGCTCCCCTGGAGCTTTCTCTCTTCCTGCCCGCACCTCCTCTCCCAGCCACCCCCAGGCACGTCCGTGTCCCTCTCCTGCAGGTATATCTCCAAGCCCAGGCCTGCTGTTTGCACTATGTCGAGTTCATCCCCTGTCAGGAGCCCAGCTCCTCACCCAAAGTGGGCTTCCTCTGCGGACTTCCCCATTCTTGTCTCTGCTGACAACAGCCTCCCAGACATGAAACCTTGGAGTCACCTCTGGGTCCTCCCTCCATCTTCCCGTTCTCCGCTCCCCGGCCCATGTCATGGCGCTGCCTGGGGTCCTGGCCTCTCTCACTTCCCCACTGCGCGCTCTGCCACACGCCATTCAGCTTTTGTCCCTACAATCCCGCCCGTGGGCCTTCCTTGCTCTGGCAGCAGACTCTTCCTACAAAAACCCCTTCGCCACCAGGCTCGGAAGCTTCTGGAAGCCTCTGGGGATGCCCTGCCTCACAGGGAAAGCTCAGAGTCCTTGGTGGATATTCAGATGTCAACCCCGAGTCCAGCTCTTGGAGTCTTTCCCCCTGAACGTGCACCCCCTCCTCTGGCCAGGCTGCCTGCCTCAGTTTCTCCAGTACCTAATGTGCATTCTTGCTTCTCCCCCGTCTTTCCAATGAGGAGACCCCCCCCCTGCAGCTGTCGTGTTCAGCCCCTTCTCCCCAGTGCCCAGCGAGCCAGGATTTGGCATGCTCTGTCCGTGTTGGCCAGTTGAGCCGCTGCACAGAGGAAGCCTGGGGCCCCAGCCATGGGTGACAGGTGATTAACACCCCCATCTGAGATCTCATGGGGTTCAGTCCTCCCGTAACCCAGGGACTGCTCCCTCCGGGCACTGCACTGGATTCTGTAGTACATCCGAAGGAGCAAAAATCCTGTGTCTTTGCCTTCCTGGACAGGACAAGGCAGATGTCCCCCTCTGGGGGGGTCCGTCCAGGCCCCAGGGGCCCCTGGCAAACCCCACATGCTGAGAGCCCTCTCTTTGGGAACCTGCGCCCGCCCTCCACGTGAGTCAGACTTAAGACAAGCCGTTCTGGAAGTCTGACGGTGGGGAAGCCCCGGGGAGCCAGCCCCACGCAAGTCACTCCCAGACCTGGGGCCACTTCTCTACAGGGACCTAGGGAAGTCAAGTGTCTGTTTGCAACACGATGTTTACAAGATAGAGGAGCTTCCTGTCCTGCCTGCTTGGCGGGCTGTGGGGTAATCAGGAGCCCCATTTTCAGGGGGGAGAAACGCTGGGAGGATTTCTGGCGATTCTGCAACGTTCCCCAGGGGGGCCCGGCTGTGCTGACCCTGGAGGAGGCCGAGGGAGGCATAGAACTCAAGTTTTTAAATTGGGAGAAAGTCAAGTATTACCAGTAACCGATGTTAGTTTGCATATCGCCCTTTATGGCTTATAAAGCATTGTTCTTGGACCTGGGTCTGCTAGTCGAGGAGGGACCCTTTAGAGACTCCCCTCGGTCACTCCCAAGCAGGGGGATGGGTTGGAGCGAGGTTCGGGTTTTCTTCCCTTTCTTTTTTTTCTCTCCCCTTTGAAAGGGAGTAATGCTTTGGAGAGGAAAGAGAGCTTTCTGGGGAGGAGAGAGCAGTGGGAAAGACTCCCCAGGAGAGAGAACCCACCTATCCCGATCCTAACAACTTGGGCAGTGACACCATTCCCCCTGCCCCCTGAGAAGAGGGCTGAGGGGGCTGAGACTGGCCTTGCCTGCCTCCTCAAACATTTATGCCATTGGCCCTGGGCACTCCCTCGCAGCCTGGGACCACCCACAGAAGAGCACAAGGGGCTTGCGTCCAGGATTCCCTACTGTGTCTGCGACACTACAGCGGCATCTGGATGGGTCTGTTAAGGCGCCCTGGACTCTGGTGGCCCTGGGGATAGGAATATTCTGGCATTCCCTCTCTAGCAAGCAGGTGATCAGAGATGGGGCTCACCATGGCCACCTGACTTCTTGTGTCCCGAAGATGTTTTCTGCAGTGACTTCTTCCTCCAAACTCATGAGCTGGCCAGCAGCTGGGCAGAAGTGCAGAGGACTCCCGTGACGTCATATCGGCCTGCAGGGCATGGCGTGATGATACTGGTTTGGGGATAAGGTGCTCTAAGACACAAAGGAAGGACGAAAAGCAAGGGCATGACTTTGAAAGAAATTGGTCATAAAACCCCTACATTAGAGAGGCAGAAGTTGGCCGAGGGAGGTGATTTGAGGGCGCGTGGCCTTGGGGGGTGGTCCAAAAAACACATTTCTGAGCTAGTGATGCTAAGGAGCTCAGGCCTGTGCAGTGCCAGCTGTGTGGGGTTGGGAGAAGACTAGAAGGTTCTAGAAGGTTCTAGAAGGTTCCTGAGTCAGCTGGAAAAACAACTTGTGGGAGTTGGCAGAAGCGGGCCCTCAAGACTGCATGGCCCTATGTTGGAGGCTGTGGATAAAGAAGGAGGTGCCACCCACTCTCCATTCTCCTGTTCTCCCCCTGGCCCAAGGCAGTGTGCAGCATTGCCCCAAGGTGGGCGGAGAATGCCCCTTCTTGGCCCAAGGTTCTGTCTGCTGGCTCCCCATCAGGGCTCCCGTACGGGCTCTGTTGAAGGGATTGGGTTGGGACAGTCCCACCTCGGGTCCACTGCTCAGCCTCTCAGGGGCCAATTTCCCCCCTGTCCTCCCCATTCAGTGGTTTCAAAGATCAGGGATTACTCATTGCCTGTTACTCCTACAACCTGCCCAGTGGATGGAGGCGGCAACAGGATTATCATTTTTTTAAAATAAAGACTTAATTCTTTTTTTTTTTAAGATTTATTTATTTATTTGACAGACAGAGATCACAAGTAGGCAGAGAGGCAGGCAGAGAGAGGAGGGGAAGCAGGCTTCCCACTGAGCAGAGAGCCCGACATGGGGCTCGATCCCAGGATCCTGAGATCATGACCTGAGCCGAAGGCAGAGGCTTAACCCACTGAGCCACCCAGGCGCCCCTAAAGACTTAATTCTTGAGAGCAATTTCAGGTTTGCAACAAAATTGGGAAGAAGATGCAGAGATTTCCTGTATAATGCCTCCCTCCCCCCCACCCCTCAACACATGCATAGTTTCCTTTGTTCTCAGCATCGTCCACTGGATAGTACCTTTTTAACCAAGGATGAACCTCTGTTGACACATCACAGTCACCCCCAAATGCCTCAGGGTTCACTCCTGGTGTTGGGCTTTCTTTGAGTTCTGGTAAATGTATAGTGACCCATAGCCATCACTGTAATCTTATACAGAGCATTTTGAATGTCCTAGAATTCCTCTGTGCCCTGCCTATTTATTTCTTCCTTTTCTGCCACCCCAGGCAATCACTGGTCTTTATTGTCTTCATAGGTATTCCTTAGGGACGTAATTGTTCACAAAACCATCTGATCTCGTTTCAGGAGGACAAGTTTTGTTAGTCCAGACTGTATTTGCATGGTCCTGTCTACCCAACAAGTAGGAGAGTCTCTTGAAACCATACCCTCTGAACTTGAATTGCTTCAGTACTAGCTGGCCAACCCAGTCTGTTCCAAAGAATGGCTGACCTTTACATAAGTCAGTCCCTGTGGAGGATACACAGAGATGGGCTCGCCGTAGAGGAGATGCATGCTCTCATGTAACAGGCTGAGCATAAGTCATCCAGACTTTATGTGACAGGTTCGTATGTTGGGAACCTGTGCTCCTTCCATCTTGCCTGAACATGTGGCTTTCATCTCATGGTGCATAATGGCTGCCTAGCAATGGCCATCATATCTGCATTCCAGCTAGCAAGAGGAAGAAAGGGAAGGAAGGAGGCATGCCTCTTCCTTTGAAAGGCATGATGTAGAAATTGCATTCTTCAATATATACCTGTATTGATGGTCAGAATATAGCCACATGGCCACACTTGACTACAAGAGAATCTGGGAAATGTAATCTAAAATATCCAAACATTATATTATTATAGAAGAAAGAAAAAAGGATGTAGGAGGACAATTAGGAGTCTCATCCGCGTTTGGACCCCACTAGTTTGCGGTCTTTCTGAATCTTCTCTATCATATAAAGTTCCTTTATCCCTTCTGCTGTGTGGCAAGCATGCCTTCTGAGCTCTTTTGAAAACCTTTAAAAAATGGCACTCTATCAAAAGCTGGAATCTACCCAAATGTCCATCTACAGATGAAGGGTGGATACAATGTGGCATATACATGCGATGGGATATTACTCAGCCTCAAAAAGGAGTAAAATTCTGACATGTTCCAGTATAGATGAGCCTTAAAGACTTTATATGATGTGAAATAAGCCAGTCACAAAAGAAGCAGTATGGTATGATTCCCCGTATATGAGGATCCCAGAGTCGTCAAACTCAGAGGGACAGAAAGACGACCAGTGGTTACTAGCAGCTGGGGAATAGGAAGAGGGGAATTGGGGAGTTAGCATTTCATGGGTGTGGAGTGTCCATTTGGGAAGATGAAGTTCTGGAGACAGATGGCGGTGGTGCCTGTGTGACGATGTAAATGTCCTTATGCCATGAGCTGTGTGTTGAAAAATGGCATGCTTTCAAGGGCCAAAACAGAGTGCAGATGCAGATCCTCAACACCCATTTAGTTTGGTTAGTGAGCCAATGGGGAATCCCTCTGTGTCCTCCTTCAGCTCGTGCTTTTCCACATTCTCACAAGGCTCCTGCAGGACTCGCTCAAATCCAGAGATGATGCTTTCATGTATTTTCTTGTATTACTGTTGGTGAAGCCATTCCAGCCCCTGGGGATCCCTGGGTCCTCTCCTGGGTGTTCCCAAACTACCTTTGATGGCATGCAGAGAGCTCTGTCAGGGGGCTGGCTGGCTCAGAGATTGTAGCTCCCAAGATCCTATGCTTTTGATATTCTCTGAAATTGGGACAGCCGTTTTTAGGGTCTGTCTCTGTCTTTGTCTGTCTCACTCTCTATTTTCTCTTGTACATCTTTCATTTTCTTCAGTTCTTTAAAGATTATCGATAGCAGTCCCCTTTCACAGACTCTGGTTTCCTTATGACTTGGAGATGTGTTTGTCCTCATCTGCGATTCTCAGCTCCTTTTTAAGCAGCAAACTCTCTATATGACTTCAGAGCCCTCTGTGGCAGGTGTCTCTCCCCTGGTCTCCCCCTCACCCCTTCGTTGGTGTGGTCATCTGAATCCCAAGGCTGATGTGTCACGTGCTGGTTGAAGATCAATGAAGACAATGGCCGCACAAGACCCTTGAATAAACCCTTAACACGTAGCCTGCTATCCAAGGCCATTCCCATCTGCCACCCCAGCCCATGAGGCAAAATTTCCTAGTGTGCCCTGTGTCATACTTTATCCTCCAGTGGAGCTGGTCACCTGCCTTTCCCTAAAGGAATCATGCTTTCTCATGGCTTTTGCCTCTGTCCATCTTCCCACCACCATGCCTGAATCCTGCCTCCATCCATCTTCCCACCACTGTGCCTGAGTCCCACCTCTGTCTGTTTTCCCACAGCCATGCCTGAATCCCACCTCTATCCTCATCCCACTGCTGTGTCTGAATCTCACCTCTATCCTCTATCCTCTTCCTACCACTGAGCCTGAATCCCACCTCTGTCCGTCTTCCCACCACCAAGCCTGAATCCCACCCCTGTCCATCTCCCCACCACCAAGCCCAAGTCCCATCTCTATCCTCTTCCCATGGCTATGCCTGAATCCCAGGGCAGCTGTTCCTTCCTGAAGAGTTATCTGGGAATTACCCTCTCCGAGAAGCATTCTCCCACCTCCAAGTTCCTATTGCACCTGTCTGGTGTTATCCTCCTCTGGATGTCTCACTCACTGGGTACAGTCCAGTAGGAATGGTGCTGCTCTGAACTTTGTGGTGTGTGTCCTTTGAGTAAAAGTCTGGGAGTGGAATTGCTGTGTCATGGGCCAGCACAGGTCACACTTGAGTGGGTACCGGTAACTGGCCTTCCATTTGATAAGCAGCTGTCCTGTTTTGCACCCCCTCCACCTGCAGCCGTGAGGGTTCAAGGTGCTTCACATCCTCACAAACAGGGTTTTCTGTGTTTTTCATTTGGGCCATTCTGGTGGGTATGTGGCGGTATTGCATCATGGTTTGAATTTGCATTTCCCTTGTGACTAATGAAATTGAGTACCTTTTCATGTTTATTGGCCATTTGGAGAGCCTCTTTCATAAGAGAGAGTCAGTCAAGTCTCGTGCCTGTTTTTCTAGTGATTTCTGCCTGATTTGTGTTTGTCTTTATTGTCGGTAGTGGCCCTTTCGCTGTGCAGGGTGACCTCTCAGGATCCCATCCTCCCATCTGACCACAAGCTCCTTGAGCTTTCTGGATCCCCAGTGCCTACTAAGACCCTCCCATAGCAGACCCCGAACACATGCTTGCTGTTGGTTAAGTAAGCCCTCTTTGATCCCTACTTTCCAATAGGATGACCGTTCTCTTTGAGAAAGTGATGGAGGCAGTAGACAGGCGAGTGGTTCTCCTTTCTCTAGATCACCTGTAACTACTGTCCCACCTGCCCGGAGTGGCTAGCCTTATCCCCAGGCTGGGGTTATTCTGAAAATAACTCTACAGACCCTTTTTGGTGTCCTTGGTGCTTTTCGCAAGCCTTCCTTTCCTGACATGCTCACTCCTGCTCTCCTGTGTTCATTCTCTCTTGGGGACCTCCCTTCTGTCTTTGACATATGTCCTAGGAATCATGCTTCCAAAACGTCAGATGATCAGAGGAATGACAATTTATTAGCTGGCTTGATTTTAACCTAAGGAAACATTCCAGCTGCTGTCCAGGAGAAGCACACCACTGTCCCAGGGCCCTGCTGCGGATCTCAGGTTGATGATTCACACGAGAAAAGTGGCATCCGTGTCTCAGTCACGTGAGTTCTGCGTGATCCCTTGTCCATCTCTTCTTTTGTCATCCCTGAAATCCCTTTACCCTTCCCTCCTCCCATTCATCGTTCATCCAGCAAATATGTGCTAGGTACTCTTCTAGGCCCTTGTGGGGCTGGAGGAAAAGGACGGGCAGCAAGTATGATAAATAACAAGTAATATGTATGGTATGTCTGTTGGTGGTAAGAGGTGGGAAAAATAAAACAGGGTGTGCCAGGGGTGGGGTTTGCCCAAAGCTCTCCTTGAGAATATAACATAAAGACCGGACAGAGGGGAGGGAATGAGCCTGGCAGACATCTGGGAGAAGAGTACTCCAGGCAGAGGGAGCAGCAAGTGCAAAGGTCCTGGGGCAGGAGCACACCAGGTGTGTTGGCTGTGGTCATTTGAGCCCCCGGGAGGTGGCACCTTCCAGGCTGGCATCAGCAGAGTTCAGTATCTGAAACGAAGGGCAACGTATTAGTCATGTTTATATCTACCACAGCATCGAGCAAAATATCTTGTGGTCTCAATTGCTTGATTAGGGAAGTTTTTCTTTGAGTAAATGAATTTAGGTCGGACACCCCCTAAGGGCTTCCTCCTGTCATGGCAACCTCCAGGGGCTGGTCAGGTCTCTTGCTCGACTGCTCCAATTGCCAAACACAAGGCTTCCAGCAAATGAGGCAGAAAGTCTCCGCTCTGTGACCCAGCTCAGGTAGCCACACGCTGTCGCGTCTGCTGTCATCAGTCAGTTGAAGCAGTCACACGCCCGCTCAGGCTCCACGTCTTGATGGGCGAGGGACAAGCCTGCACCATGGAAGAGGCTATGGGATGGGAGATGGGGTGACCCCACCTTGGAAAAATGCAGCCTCATCATGTCCCTTCCATTTCCCTGGGGAAGAATTCTCATTTTGTGTTGTCACGGGCTGTGGAGGAATTTCACGTATTTCCTGGCCAGCATAATCTCCCAGGCAAAGGTGGTTGCTGAGACCAGTGGCCCCCCTCCTCTCACGGCTGCCCACCCCCAGGGCCCAGGGATGAGGCCCTCCCCACCCCCAGGCGTGGGGATGGTGGGGAGTCAGGCACAGATCTTGTGCTCTGCAAAGTATGTGCGCTCCCGGGGTGCGGCCGACGAACCTTGGGTCGTTGTTATTTTTTGGCTCAGTGTGATAATGGTGTCTTTGGGTTGGAGAATACAGTTCAGTCTAACATTTAACAGTGACTTGTCATGGTATCTGCAACCAGCAGCTTACTTTCAAATGGTTCAGCAAAAGGTGTGTGTGTGTGTGTGTGTGTGTGTGTGTGTGTGTGTGTGTGTTGTCAAACTAAGGATTACTCTGCCTCCTGGCTTAGCAGCCAAAGAGGAGTAAGGTCAAAGGCAGATAGAGGTGGGGCACCCCTGCCTGCCCCCCACCACCATGACTCCCACGCACAGGCTGATTCTGACCCCACCGGGGCTGCTGGGGGGCTCATCGGTCCGCAGGCTGGATCTGTGCGGGACTATAGGACTTGCCTCCGGCCTGAATGGGTGACGCGAGGTTGCTCAGTGTCTCTGCGTGCAGACCCCCTCCTCTCTCTGCAAGAGCTGGCTGGGAAGGAAGCATCGATCCGCTCAGGGCCTGGGGCATCAGCTGTGGGTAAGCCACAGGAGTGGGCAGAGGTGACTGTGCTTAGGGATAAGGAGGGAAGAGGGCTGGGGCGCGGGAAGGGGTGCCGGAGAGGGGCTCTCCAGGGGCAGCTGGGTTTTTGTGGAGCGGAGGGCAGGCAGGGGCAGGGTGTGCTTCCTGGGGAGGTGAGAAGGGGGCTGACCCTCAGCCCAGCTCTGGGGTCTGCACTTCCCTCTTGGGGGGCTTTCGAAAGAGCCCACGACCTTATGGGGGGGATGGGGGAAACTTGAGTCCTGGGGTGCTTCGCCCTCCTCTAGGGGAAACCTGGCCCCAGGGGGTCTCCCCCGAAGCCCCTGCACTACCAGCCTGGAAATCCTCAGAGAAATTGACAGGCCTGGGGAAGCCCACCCACGTGACCCCCCCCCACGTGACACCCCCCACAAGGGTCTGCGAGGCCCTGGGGTCTTCCTGCAGAGAGGACGCCCCAGGGCTCCCGGCCCCTTGCCCCTGTGCACCGCGGAGCTGCAGCCTTCTCTGTCCGCCACATCCTGTGCCCCGGGGTGCGCGGCGCTCTCGAAGCACAGGCCAGATGTGCAAATTCTGCGGCTGTGCCTGGGCCCGAGCGCAGCACGGCTTGCTTTTCTTGGAAATCATTGGTGATTTGTTAGAAAAACAGGAAACACTGGGGCTGCTGGTGTGTATTTTGACTTTTCTGTTTTTGTTTTCGAACTTCTTTCATCAGTCCCAGGCCCGGGAAGTTTTCAGGGTACTTGTGGTCAACCCTGACCTTCAAGCCCCCTCCTCACTCCTCCCCACCCTTCCTCCCCCTGCTGCCCATCCCCTCTCTCTCTGTCTCTGTCTCTGTCCCTCTTGCCTTGTGTCCCCTTCTCCCCCACCCCCAATCACTGCTGTGGGGAGCAGGCAGGTCTCTGGAACCATGGAAACAGGTGTTGTGTCTTGGTGATGCCGTCACTTGGTGATGCAGGGGCACGAGCTTTTGTGGAGTCGGGCTTCCCTGCACCTGTGTCCACCCCACCCCCCCGCCTGTGGTCCCCCAACCTTTATCACCGTGGTTAGACAGGAAACAAAGTGGTCTCTGTGCACTGGGACCACTGCAGCTGGTGCCATTTTCCCCTTGCTGGGGGACAGAGGGTGGTGGCATAGCTGGGAAGGGAAATGCTTCATCCCTCGTGGGTCAGACTGGAGCTGAAGGGGTGCTCAGAAGACACTTTCTCTATGGAGACACTGAGGGCAAGACAGAGGGGGTTTTGCACAGCCCCGGATGGGGTGCCTTCACTGGAGAGGAAGGACGAGAAGGGCTGAAGAGGTCTGGGTCCAAACTCCAGCTCTGCCCTGAACCATCCCCTCCCTGGCTGTGTCTCGGAATAGAAGGAGGTGTGCAGGGGGGTGGGGGAGCTGGGGTCACCAAAAGTGCTCACTACTTGGTGAGTTTGCCCTGGGTCTCATCCTGTTAGGGGTGAACTCTGAACATGCGTGATAGTTGGTTTGGGGCTGTATTCAAGCATATTTTTTGTTGTCCATTCCCCACCCCATAATGGGCCAATATGGAGAGGCCCGTCTCCCATTTTACAGATGAAGAAACTGAGGTCCCCAGAGGTTGCACAGCTTAGCTCACTGTTCTCTGTTACCCAAGCAGCACCCCCTCCAGGAGGCGGGAGGGCCAGTAGCTGTCTGCCCAGGGAACTGCTGTGCCCCTATCCCCCCACAGCTGGTCTCTGCCCTAGGTTTTCATTCAGTTTCTCTGTACCACACATTTAGCTGGGGCCTCCCCCTCTCCTGGGGGAACCGTGCTTAGGGGCTGCCCTTCTGAAGTCATATAAGAAGTCTGATATGAGAGATTAGAAACTCCCCAAACCTCTCCAGGGTGTTATTTTAAGAAGACATCAAACTGTCTTGAGAGATCTAGGATGGGTAAGACTAAGAAGAAGATGGGAACCAGCAGGAGGAATGGAAACACAATTTAGGGCCCTTCCCAGAAGAGAAGAGGGTTTGAGGAATTCCAGACTAGGGATGGAGAGTGAGCAAGAGGGTGACCCTTCCTCACAGGGGGACTCCTGAATAGGGTGATCTGTATCAGGCCCTGCTCTCCCAGCCCACATGCCTGCGACTTCTGGGTCACACAGCTTCTGAGGAGCAGCGGCTCTCACCCAGGGGGTCCAAGAACTTGCATGGGAAATGGGTGCCATCTTTGTTGTCACCCACCTCTAACTGAAGCTCAGTGTTTCCTTCCATTATGAACGCAGACAACAAGCCACAGTCATATTAGTAGCACCTGTGACTTGGTCCCCAGTAGAAATCCAGATGTGGTCCTATCACTTTGTAGGTCATGTTGAGAGCACCTTAAATGTCACTTATGCTTTTGATGACTTTCAGGTGATAATAGTGCTTAGACCGGCTGCTGGATTTTGTTACTTAATGTGTTAATGAGAAGAACATACATGACTATTTCATAAGGTTGATTATGACAAAAAAATTGGTAACTAGTTTCAGCGTAATTTGTTTCCTTGTCATCCCATGTATTTTGTTCTGTGCATTTGAAACATTATTCAGAAGAGGGGTCTGCAGACTTCAGATCTAAGGCACAAAAAGCTTAGGAATTCCTGCTGCCAGAGCAGCTTGGGAAAGAATCTAGGTGTTACCCGAGAACTGAGGAGGTCTTTGATGTTAGGCAGACCTGATTGGGATCCTTCCTGCAGACCTTGGGAAAGTGGCCTTATTTCTCAGAGCCATAGTCTTCTCATGTGTCAATGGAGGCAAAAGAAGGTCCACTTTTGTTCTGCGTGCATGTGCCTGCCTGGTCTGGTGCCTGGCAGGCAGAGGGAACTCCATCATGGGAAGGAGTTGGTGGTAGTGTCAGTGGTTTATTTAAGCCCATGAGACTCAAGCAGGCTTCCCTTTTTTTATCACAGAGGAGATTCTAGGCTAGGTCCTTTTCTTACTCTCCTTCATGCGGAAGGGAAACTTGCATACCTGGATAATCTTGTCTTTTTCTTTTGCTCTGGGCTGGACCAGGTGGCCTTCAGGTATCCAGTGTGAATGTTGATCCATAAAGGGAAGCATTTAAGAACTGGCCATGATATGGCCACACAGTGGAATACTATGCAGTCACGAAAATGAATAAGTATGATTGCACACTGCAACATGGATGAATCTAGAAAACACACTAAGTTAAAAAAGCTAGATGCCAAAAATGGTATGTTGGGATCCCATGTGCATGAAATGTCCAGAGTAAGGAAATTCATAGAAACAGAGAGTAGATTAGCAGTTGCCAGATGGTAGGAGGAGGGAGAAGTCACTGCTGATAGATATGGGGTTTCTTTCTGAAGTGATGGAAGTGTTCTGGATTTAGATCGTGGTGATGGATACAGAGATTGGTGAAGATGCTGAAAGCAGTGAAGTATGAACCTTAAAATGGTAGATATTCTGTTATGTAAATTATATCTGAGTTTTATAAAGTTACTACCCACTGCATGGACATTGAAAAGATAATAAAGGAATATTACGAAAAACTCTCTATCCACACGTTTGATAACTTAGGCAAAATGGACCAATTCCTGAAAGACATGATCAAAGCTCACACAAGGATGGATTATTGGAATAGATCTGTATATATTAAAGAAATTTAATCAGTAATCAATAACCTTACAAAATGGAAAGCACCAGGCCCAGATGGTTTCACTGGTGAATTTTACCAAACATTAAAACAACAAATGATATCAATTCTTTACAATATGTTCCAGATTATCTATGTAGAAAATCTTCAAGAATTGACCAAAAACAAACCAACCAACTTAGAATTAGTAGGTGATTATGGGAAGGTTGCAAGATACAAGATTAATACAAAGAAATCTGTTGTTTCCCTATATACCAACAATAAGCTATTGGAATTTGAACTAAATATAACACCATTGACATTCACACTAAAAAAATACTTAGGAATAAATCTAACAAAATATGTACAGAATCCATATTAGGAAAACTACAAAACCCTGGTGAAGGAAGTCAAAGAAGATCTAAATAAATGGGAAGATGTTCCATGTTCATGGATAGGCAGACTCAATATTGTTAATATGCCACTTCTTCCAAACTCAAGCTGCAAATTCCATGCCATTCCAATCAGAATCCCCGCAAATTACTTTGTCTGTGTCAACAGACTGATTCTAAAGTTCATATGGAAAGGCAATAGATGCAGAATAGCCAACACAATATTGAAGAAAAAGAACAAAGTTGGAGAACTGACACTCTGACTTCAAGACTTACTATAAGGCTATAATAATCAAAACAATGTGATGTGGATGAAAGAATGGACAAATAGATGAATGGAATGGAATAGAGAGCCCAGAAATTGGTCAACACAAATATGATCAACTGATTTTTGTCGAAGAACGAAGGCAATTCAATGAAGAGAGGATAATCTTTCTAACAAATGGTACCAGAACAATGGAGTATCCACAGCAAAAAGTGAATTTACATTAAACTTAAACCTTTCACAAAATTAATTCAAAATAGACCATGCACCAAAAGGTAAAATATAAAACCAGAAAACTCCTAGAAGATAATAGGAGAAAATCTAGATGACCTTGGATTTGGCAATGAGTTTTTGGGTACAATACCAAAAGTATGATCCATGAGAGAAAAATTTGATGAGTTGGGCCCTATTAACATGAAAACTTCTGCTCTGTTAAAGACACGGTAAAGAGAATGAAAAGACAAGCCATAGACTAGAAGAAAGTATTTGCAAAACACTTCTCTGACAAAGAACTTGTATCCAGAATATACAAAGGGTTCTTAAAACTCAACAATAAGAAAATAAACAACCCAATTTAAAAATAGGCAATAGTGTAGTGACCAGGAGAGGCAAGGGTGAGGGGTAGTGTTCAGAAGGATACCAATTATGTTCTGCTTCTTAATCCGGGGCGCTGGTTCTATGCGTGTGATCACTTTGTGAAAGTTCATCAGACTACTCTTATGATCTGTGTACATTTTGTATATAAATGTCATACTTGAATAAAAATTTCACTTTAAAAAATAAAAATGAACAAAAGATCTGAACTGCTCATCAGAGAAGATATACCGATGGCAAATAAGCATATAAAAAGATGCTCAACATTGTATGTCCCTAGGGAAATTGGAAGTTAAAATGAGATACTATTAAAATGGCTGAAATCCAAAACACTGACAACACCAAATGCTGATGAGGATGTGGAGAGATGGGAACTCTGGTTCATTCCTGGTAGAGATGCAAAATGGTATAGCCACTTTGGAAGATAGTTGGGTGGTTTCTTAGAAAGTTAAGAAGTCTTGCCATATGATCTAGTAGTTGGGCTTCTATGTATTTACCAAAAGGAGTTGAAACTTGTTTCCACACAAAAACCTGCACCTATATTCATATTGCCAAAAATCGGAAGCCACCGAGATGTCCTTCAGTAGGTGAGTGGATAAACAAATTATGGTAAATCCATTGAATGAAATGTTATTTAGTTATAGAAAGACATAAGCTATGAAGACACGCAAAGCCACGGAGGGACTTTAAATGCATATTACTAAGTGAAAGAGTCCCGTCTGAAAAGTCTACATAATATATAACGCCAACTGCGTGACATTTTGGTAAAGGCAAAACTGTAGAGACAGTACAAAGTTCAGTGGTTGTCAAGGGTTGAAGAGAGGGGAAGGAATGAATAGATTACAGCATAGGGGATTTTTAGAGCGGGTAAAACGATTCTTTGTGACACTCTCATGGTAGATACATGACATTTCGTATTTGGTAACTGTATATAACACTGTATAACTGTAATATTCAGAAGGAACCCTAATGTAAACTGTGGACTTCGGTTAATATCATTGTATCAACATCAGCTCATCGATTGTAACAAATATACCACAGTCATGGAAGGTATTAACAAAAGGGGAAACTGTGGGCGGGAAGGAGTTGAGGGGTCAGAAGGAGTATGTGGGAACTCTGTACTTTCTGTTCGTTTTTTTCTGTGAACCTACAACTGCCCTACAAATTGCAGTTTATGAAAAGAAAAAAGAACCCCTTTTTTGACCCTTCTTACATCAATTGAAATCCAGCTCTGAGTTTCACCCATCCCACCAGGAGCTGTCCAGGAGCTCAGAGTTTTTCATTTTCCTGCCACCGGCCTTCCCGGAAGTGGTTGCCTTATTAGCACGGAGGCAGTGAGGGGAGGGAAAAGTGTACAGAAGGAAACACATTATTAGCACTATAAATCATTCTGTATCCTGTGGCATTAGGAACGGCTCCTGGAAAGCTTGCGTTCTGACCTGAATCTCTTCCTTCAGTCCCAGGAAGGGAAATGCAGGAGGAAGGAGGTGTCTGGGGGCCATCTTCACACACCGTGGGTAGCCAAAAATGACCAGTTTGACACCACCCAGGACTGACTCACTGGGAGGTTACAGTAGATGTGATTTCCCCCAAAGCCTGAGGAAGATCCCCTCTTGCTCGTATGGTCACATCATGGCCACATGTTTGAGTGGGGCTTTCGGTTTCCACAGCACATTGCCATGCTCCCCATGTCCAGGGAGAATCCACTGGGGCCTCGCTCCAGAGGCTGGAGTTGGAACCATTTGTAGGGTGGGTAGGCCACTATTGCCAAGATGAGAGCCCAGTAGAGGAAGCAGTAACAAAATAGGCATTGGGGGAAAAGGGCGGGGGTGGGCACCCAGCCCAGCGTGCGAGTCAGGAAGGCTTCCCCGAAGAAGGGACTTCATAAATGAAGACAGAAGAATATATATTAGCCACAGCAGAAGCAGGGGAAGGTGGTGGAAATGTTTCTGGCAGAAGGAGTCCAGGCAGGGAGATGTTCATTATGCAGTGGGAAGGTGGGGTTAACGAGACTGGCCAGGGAGGAAGGGTCCAGACCTCTCAGGGTCTTATAATCCCGCATGGGGGTCAAAACTTGTCCTGAGGCACCAAAAAGACCATTAGCTTTAAGGAATGGGGAGGGAGTGATAATCAGATGTACATTTTCGGAGACAGCTCTGCATAGAATACCATGTCTATGCTGTGATCCCGTCTGTGTTCGAAGAAAATACATGTAAATGTGTAGGTATGTATGGGGGCATATTCGTGCATTAGAAAGGACTAGAAGGATAACAAGGTCAGACAGGTGGCAAATGTCTGTGTGTTTGAAAAAGGAAAGTGGGTGCAGACTATAGGCTAAGAAAAACTTTAAAGATTTATTCTGTACCCAAAGGTATTGCACAAGTCTCTAAAGACATTTTTATATGGTTTATATGGTTTATATGCAGGTTTTTATGCAGCAAAGTACACACATTTTACTGTACAGTTTGGTGAGTTATGGAAAATATGTGTACCTGTTCAGCCTGTATTCTTAGCAAGGTCTAGAATATTTCTATCATCCCAGAAAGTGCCCTCATGCCCATTCTGCATCAGCTCTCCCAGTACCAGCTGGAGGCAACTGCCTTTTTTACTTATTTCATCATAGATTAGTTTTGCCTATTCTAGAACTTTTTGCAAACACAGCCAGGGAATGTCTGTCTTTTTGTGTCTGGCTTCATGCGCACACCATGTTTTTGGTTTTCATGCATACCATACTTGCGTTAGCACTTCGCTTTTTTTGTTTTGTTTTGTTTCGTTTCTTGCATTGCTGAGTAAATGGGTAAACATATACCGAACACGTTTTCACCTTCTCTATTGATGGATCGGGCTGTTTCCAGGTTGCTGCTGTGCTACACGAAGCTGCTATGAACATTTTTTTGTACACATCTTTTTGCCAATATAGGTCCTCATTTATTTGGGATAAACAAGTAGAATTATTGGGTCAAAAAATGGTAGGTTATTTGACAGAGCTGCCAAGCAGGTTTTCAAAGTGGCTGCACCATTTGTTGCTTCCGCCAAGCACGTTCCTCTGTTCCATACCCTTGCTAATCTGGTATCACTAATCTTTTTAATTTTAGCTCTTCTAGTATAGTGTGATCGCACTGTTGTTTCAAGTCTCCATTTCCCTGAGAACTAATGGTGGCGAGCATTTTCTCACGTGTGTCGCGACCACTGGATATCTTTTGTGAAGTGTCCACTCCTATGTGTTCAATTCCAAGATTCAAGTCATTTGTCACATACACGTATCGTGAATATTTTCTCACAGTCTGTAGCCATTCTATAATTTGGTCATTTCCAAAATGTTATATAAATTGAATCAGACTGTAGATAATTTGGGGGGATTAGCTTTCAATTCAGCATAATCCTCTGGAGATTCATGGTGTGTGGGGTGTATATCGATAATTATTTCCTTTTTACTGCTGAGTAGTATTCCATGGTATAGCTGTACCATAGTTTGTTAAACTCTTCACCCACTCAAGGACATCTGGGTTGTTTTCAGTTTGGGGCTATTATGAATAAAGCTGCTATAAACATTCATGTATAGGGTTTTTGGGTGAACTTAACCTTTCATTTCTCTGGGATAAATGCCCAGGGGTACAACTGCTGGCAATTCCAATGTATGTATTTCATGCTACAAATTTCCCTCTTAGACAGCTTTAGCTGTGTCCCATAACCTTTGATATGTTAGATATTCCTTTTCATTCTGTTTTCTGCATTTTGGGATTTCCCTTGAGGCTTTCTCTCTGACCCATGGATTTTCCAGATGTGTGTTTAATTTCTAAGTGTTTGGGGATTGTCCTGTTATCTTATCTTTCTGTTTGCTTTCTGGTTTGATTCTGTTGTAGCCAGAGAACACACTCTGTATGATTTCAGTTCTCTTACATTTGTCGAGGTTGGTTTTATGGCCCAGGATATGGTCTGTCTCGGTATATGGCTCATGGGTACTTGAAAAAATGTGTGTTTTGCTGTCATTGGGTGGAGTGTTCTGTAAGTTTTGACTAGATCCTGTTGATTGATGGTGTGACTTAGTTCTTACATGTCCTTGCTGATTTTCTATATAGCTGCTCTCTTTGTTGTTGAGGGAAGGCAGTTGATGTCTCCAGCTGTAATTATGAGTATGTTTAGTTCTCCTTTCCGTTTTATCAATTTTTACTTCATGTAGTTTGCAATGTCATTGTTTAGGGAAACACATTTAGGATTGCTGTGTCTTTTCAGTGGCTTAACCTTTTTGTCATTCTATAATGTCACTCTCTGTCTCTGGTAATTTTCTTTGCTTTGAAGTGTACTTTTTCTGATATTAATATAACCATTCCTTTTTTTTTTTTAGTAATGTTTACATGGTATGTTCTTGCCCACTTATGACTTTCAATCTGCCAATAACATTACATTTATGAGTTTATTACAGACAGCAAGCCATTGTGTCACGTTTTGTAATCCACTACTGATCTCTGTCTTTTAATTGATATATTTAGCCCATTTAAATTTAATGTAATTATTGATATGTTAGAGCTTAATTCTGCTACTTAATTATTTGTTTACTGGGTTCTTTTTTTTTTTTTTTTTTTTTTTTTGGCCTGTTTTTGTTGTTTTTCCTTGGTTTTTTCCCTCTGCCTTCTTCTGGATTACTTGAACAACATTTAGAATTCATTTTGACTTATCCATAATGTTTTTGTGTGTATCTCTTTGTATAGCTTTTTTAGTTTCTGCTCTACCTATTACATTTTATGCACATATAGTCACAGTTGAATGATGTCATCACTTTACCATTCTAATGGAGTGTAGAAGCTTTACTTCCCTTTAGGCCCCTTGACCTTTTCTCATTTATAATATAATAGTCTCAAGTATTTACTCTGCATATACTTATACCACATCAGATGGTGTTAACATTTTTGATTCAACCGTCAAATATAATTTAGAAAACAGGAGGAGAAGGAAAGACTATTGTATATATCTGCATATTTGCTTGCCATATTCTTTCTTCATTCCTGATGTTTCAAGACACTTTTTTTTTTTTTTTAAATCATGCTCTTTCTGTTTAGAGAATTTCTGTCAGCCATTCTTTTTTTTTTTTTTTTTCTGTCAGCCATTCTTTAGGGTAGCTATGCTGCTGACAAATTCCCTTAGTTTTCTTCATCTAAGATTGTCTTAATTTCTTTTTCATTCCTGAAAGGCATTTTTTCTGGATGTAGGATTCAGGGCTGGCTGCTTATTAAGCACTTGAAAAATGTTGTTCCATTCCTTTTGGCTTTCATGACTTCTGATGAGAAATCCACTGTCATTTGAATTGTTTTCCCTCTAAGAGAAGGTGATATTCCTCTCTTTCTGCTTTCAAGATTGTTTCCCCTTGTCCTGATTTTTCAGAAGTTTGACTCTGATATATCTTGGTGTGTATTTCTTGGCTTTATCCTGTCTAGGGTTCCCATAACTTCTTGAATCTGTAGTTTTATGTATTTTGCCAAATTTGCAAGTTTTCAGCCACTATTTCTTTGAGTACTTTTCCAGCTTTGCCCTCTGCCACTCGGACTGAGACGATACGCATGTTAGACCTTTTGTTAGAGCCCCACAGGTCCCCGAGGCTCTGTTCATTTTCCCTAATTGGTTTTCTCTCTGTTCAGCTTGGGTAACTTTGTTTTTCTGGATTCAAGTTCACTGATTCTTTCCTCAGTCCCCACCATCTGCTGTGGAGCCCGTCCTCTGAGGATTTTATTTCAAGTTATTTTATCTTTTGGTTCTAGAATTTCCATAGCTTTGCATTCCTATCTTCTGTTTCTTTTCTGAATGTTCTTAGTTTTTCTTTGTTTATAATTGCCCATTGAATTTTTTATTGAAAAAATTTTTGAAAAAATTCAAAATTTTCAAATTTCAAAATTCAAAAAATTTTGAAAAAATTCCATTTTTAATGAAGCTGCTTTAAAAGCTTTGCCAGATAATTTTAACATTTGTGATTTGGCACGTACTGATTGTCTTTTTATTTTTTTGCTTAATTTATAATTAATTTTATTTAATTTATTTTTAATTTTAATTAATTAATATACAATCATTATATATAACATAGTATATATAATAATTACATTAATTATTATTATATAATTTATTATATATAATATATAATATATACTAATTATATAATAATAATTAATATAATTTATTAATTTATAATTCCCTTCATTTCATTCCTTGTCCTTGGTGTGACAGGTTATTTTCCACTGAAACCTGGCATGTGGGGTATTATAAGAGTTAAGAGGCTCTGGGTCTTATTTACACCCCTGTTTTAGCTGGCTTCCTCTAACACTAACACTTCCCTGAAGAGAGAGGATACTGCCTCATCACTACCAGGGGAGGGTAGAAGTCCAGCTCCCATTCTCAGCTTCTGTTGACAAGAAGGAGGCGCTCCTGATTCCTGATGGGGAGGGGGGAGTGGGACCTGTGGCTTCCAACTAGGCTTCCACTGATGCTGATGCCGCCCTGCCTGGGAGGCAGAAGGGTGTCTCATTACTGCTCCATCAACACTATGGGGTAGAGGAAGTGACCTCATCACCACTGGGCAGCAGTGAAAGTCCTGCCTCTCACTAGGCTTCTTCTGACATCGCCCTAGTCAGGGGTTGGGGGTGGGGGGACTCTCGACTGTCTGGTGGGGCTCGAAGTCCAGGATCCCTGGTGGTCCTCGCTGACACCATAGTGTGGTAAGGGGCTCGTTACTGGTGGGAAGGATGAAAGGCTTGGCTTTCTGAGACACCACTCATGGTTGGGGGAGGAGGGGTCAGACAGCTCATTAGAGCCCTGTCAGAGCAAAGTTCAGTACCCACCCCAGCCCCCCAGTTGGTCTTTGCTAGTAGAGATGGTGCCATAGTTCTTTCTGCAGTGTTTGGCTGGAGTAACGCAGTTATTATCTACAAGTTTTGTGTCTTGCTAGGCTGCCTCTTTGCTGAGCCTTCGGCTGGAAAGACCAGGCTTTTCTTGGGGCTTTTTCTGTCTGTACCCATTGGTGTCTCCAGGTTGTTGGCTCCTTGGGTCCAAGTCTAGGATATATGAGGTAAAAAAGAAATCCTTTTCCACCATGTTCACCACTATGTCCCCTTTATGTTTTCTCTTTCCTTTGTATGTTAGTTTTGTATATAATGTCCAGGACTTATACTGTACTTTGCAGGAGAAATAGGGGCAAGTACGTCTTCTTCACTTTGCCAGACCATTGTCGACTTTTCACATACTTAACACCTGTTTTTTGTGTGATCAAAAAGTAATGTGTAAAGTATATGTTATTATAAAAATGTTTTTAGAGGGCACCTGGGTGGTTCAGTCGGTTGGGCATCTGCCTTCAGCTCGGGTCGTGATCCTGGGGTCCTGGGATCGAGCCCCACATCGAGCTTCCTGCTCAGCGGGGAGCCTGCTTCTCCCTTTCCCTCTGCCTGCTGCTCCCCCTGCTTGTGATCTCTGTCAAATGAATAAATAAAATCTTTTAAAAAAATGTTTTTACATAAGGTAAAAATGGTATCTAATCTTGCCTCTCAGACTCAGATTAACACTTGGCAGTTAACCCTATATAATTTTTTAGATGTAAAGATTTTTTATGTTTAAGGCATCTCTATGCCCAGCATGGGGCTTGAACTCACAACTCTGAGATCTAGAGTCTCATGCTCTACTGACTGAGCCAGCCAGGTGCCCCTTTTTAGATGTAGATATAGGACTTTAAAAAGACATAATTGGAAGCATCTTGGATCGTTTTGGTCACACTTAAGCAGAAATGAACTTGGGCTAGGTAAATTAAAAAAAAAAACTTAGCAGCAGGATATCTGAGTATCTTATAAAACCCACCCAAGCAAGCTTCTCGAGGGAGTTGACTCTCCCTCACCTTCTTTTCTCTCCTCAGCCTATTCTCTTGGGTCTTCGAGCCCCCCTACATATTCGTTCCAGGTCGCCCAAACCTCCATCCAAGTCCAGTGGTCACTTCTCTGTCCTCATGTTTTGGATGTTACAGCAGTAGTCCATTCTCCCTCCTTGCATCATTCTTGTTTTGAGGGTCTATGACATCATTGTCCCCTCTTTCTGCACGAAGCTCACCTTCTCATCATCCTCCCACTCATTCTTCACATGCCACCTCTTAACATTGGTTGCTCAAAATGTGATACAATGTGGACACAGTAGGACTCTTGTTTTCTCCTTCCAAATTGTCCTCACCCCAAACTTCCCCATGTCAGCCAGTGCAACCCACCAATTTTCATGAACAGAGGGGACAGAGGCAGCCAACCATCTGGAAAGGGGGCATATCCACTCGGCGGCCAAACTTTAAATTAGCCATGATGCCAGCCCTGCCCACCTTCCATAGAGATTGTGGCCAGAACTGAAACCTGGATTTCCCAGATCCATTTCCATCTGATTTAGACACAATGCCCAAACCATACCAAGTGTCGGTCTTCAGTGTGGACTGTGAGTTTTTCTATGTCGTTGTGAGTGTATTTAGTGAGACTGGCGAAAGACTGCCTCAGCGTCCGCTGCCCGAACATCAGTGAATAGCCCCTCAGAGTCCCAGGGAGTTCTAGATTGGGCTCTCTGGGACTCTCGAAATCAGTGTCTGTTTTGTAAAAAGTTGTAAAAACCACACCTGGCCAAGTATCAGGACGAGTTTCTGATTTCAGTTCCGTCCACAAACCTTGACGATTTCTTTTCTTGCCGGAGGAGTTTCTCTTGCACCACTAAACCGTATTCATGAATGGGCTGGAAAGGGAGGAGGCGAGAGATTTTTTACTTAAATAATTGGCAAGAGTTTAAAGAGAGGGAGGAGAAGGAGGCTGACAGAGATGTGTGTGTCGGTGTCTGAGATCAGGCACCTGTTGTTGGAAGGATGGAGAGAAGACGGGGGTGCTAGTGGTTCTCACTCTGGGATGGAGGGAAAATGTGGTGGAGGGATGGGGCAAAATAATGGCTGAAACCAGTCTGTGCTGGATCTATTCTGATGGCAAAGCGTCTGGATGTCAGAAGGCTCCATACAGTCTTCCTTGCCCCAAACTATGAAATAGTCATTCTATCTTACAAACTGGTAACAAACCTGCCAAGCACGAGTAGCCTGTGATGAACGCAACTCATCATGACAACCACCATCTTTGGCTGTTTCCAGAAAAATCAGAAAGCTGCCTGTATATGTGTAATTGGCCTTTCTCGAGCTTTTACATTTATTTATCGATCGCTTTGTTACGGTGCAAGCCTTTGCTGGCAAAGAGGACAGGCTCTGTGTTTGAAAGGCAGCTGGATTAAAATAGCCTCCCATGCCAAGTACTCAGGGGTTAGCCTGGGAGTTTTTACCTTGGCAAGTTCCTGTAGTCCTTGTCTCATTCCCCATCTTGGCAGTAATTTCAGTCTCCTCGTCTTATGTTCCCCTTTATTGCACAGGGATGCCAAGTTGCCAGGGCATGCCGAGAAAGGCCAGGCATCATTTGCCAGCTGAGAGAGCCCTCTATGCCTCACTCCTCTCATCTGTAAAATGGGGACAAGAAAGTGTGTACCTCCTATGAATTCAGTGAATTAATTCGTAGAAAGAACCTAGAACAGTGCCTGGCACATAGTAACCCCTCAGTTAGCATGAGCTGCTATTATTCTAAGTATAATAGCAAAGGCAGCATCTGGGGCGTCTGGGTGGCTCAGTGGGTTAAAGCCTCTGCCTTCAGCTCAGGTCATGATCTCAGGGTCCTGGGATCGAGCCCCACGTCGGGCTCTCTGCTCAGCAGGGAGCCTGCTTCCCTCTCTCTCTCTCTCTGCCTACTTGTGATCTTTCTCTGTCAAATAAATAAATAAAATCTTTAAAAAAAAAGAAGCTAAAACATTTTTTAAACATTTTAAAAAAATAGCAAAGGCAGCATGGAGCATCCTGTTCTCTTCTCCTCTTCTTGGGAATCTTCCCGATGATTCCCTGGGTAGGAGGGAGTCAGACAGAACTGGGTTCACGTGGCTCAAATCTTCCTGCCCATGCCGCGTGCTAGTTGTGCGACCTGGGGAGAGTCACACAGCCACCAGGATGCTCCTGATCCTTGGATGTTCAGGGTTTTGCAAGGTTGCTCAGAAGGAACAAGGTCATGGGCTTCAAGCCCTAAGCGTTCTCTGGTATAGAGTCAGCTGAACGGACATGAGTGTCTTTCTCCTTCCCTTCCCTCCTCTTATTTCCTGTTGGTCTTAACCACAACGCTGGTCTTCCCAAGCAGCCTGGCACTCTTCCCTCGGTAAAGAAGGGCATGAGCAAAGGTGAGAAGTAAGCGAAGGCTTATCTCTGTTTCCTTGGCGGCTCTCCCTTTGCGTGCCCGTCTGCTTCACCTTCCTGCTCCCCGCACCCCCTCCAACCATCACTGCTTCCCTTTTCCCATTTCCCTCCTTTCATGGCCCTGCAGTCCTTCTGATGTCCACTGTCTACTTTCACTGCTGTCTGGGACGCATCTGTGAGCTAAAGATCCCTCCATATAGCTTGCGTTTTGAAGAGTCAGCGAGGCCAGAGGAAGTGAGCCATCCTAACCCAGTGGGGAATGAATCACTGGCCATGAGAATTGGGGCAATTTGTGTGCAGGATGTCTTTGCTGGAAGCCTCGAATTATAACACAGAGACACAACCCCATACTCAGCCCTCTGAGTGTCTAGCAAACAGCAGGGATCATTTCCTATGAACACGGCCCAGGAAGGAACGTGGGCTTTGAGAGTCAGGCCAACTTTGGATGTGCTTCCAGCTCGGCTCATGGGAACGGGGACCCCAAGAACTTGGGCAAATATGTGGCTGACTTTCCCTGAGCTGCAGGAATTGTGGGTGACTCTCATTCTGTCGTGGTCTGATGACGGTCATTAAACTAGGCAAGCCAGTGAAAGTGCCCCTCATGGTATCTGACACAGAACAGCCTCTTGGAATAGCCAGCCTGCCTGCCTGCCCACCCTCCTTCCATCCTTCCTGTTCTCTAGACTGAAACTTACAGAGAATTGACATTCCTATGTAACATTGCAAAGGTGTCAATTAATTATTTGTTGTTTCCCTTTCTAATTTGTGGTAGAACACGCATGATGTGAAATTTACCACCTCGGGACAACTGGGTGGTTCCATCCGTTGAGCGTCTGCCTTCGGCTCAGGTCATGATCCCAGGGTTCTGGGATTGAGCCCCACATCAGGGTCTCTGCTCAGCAGAGAGTCTGCGTCTCCCTCTCCCTCTGCTCCTCCCCTCTGCTCGAGCTCTCTCACTCTCCCTCTGTGTCAACTAAATAAATAAAAATCTTTTTAAAAAAAGATTTAAAAAAAGATTTTTATTTATTTAGTTGACACAGAGAGAAATCACAAGCAGTCAGAGAGGCAGGCAGAGAGAGAGGGAGAGGCAGACTCCCCGCTGAGCAGAGAGCCTGATTCGGGCCTTGATCCTAGGACCCTGAGATCATGACCTGAGCCGAAGGCAGTGGCTTAACCCACTATGCCTCTGAGGTGCCCCTAAATAAATAAAAATCTTTAAAAAATAAAATAAATAAAATTTACCATCTTCATGTTGGTAAGTGTATATAGATCAGTGGTGCGAAGCACATTCATTTCATTGTATAAAACTAAAACTCTGCGCCCGTGTCCCCTCCCCCAGCCCCTGACAACCACCATTCAGCTCCGTCTCTGTGAATCTCATTGCTCTGGGTGCCTCCTAGATGGGGAATTGTACAGTATTTTTCTCTTCATGACTGGCTTATTTTTCTCAGCACAGTGTCCTCAAGGTTCCTCCGTGTTGGAGCATGGGACAGGATTTCCTTCCTTTTTAAGGCTGCAGAATATCCCATTTCGGTATATGCCGTATTTTGCATATCCATTCACCTGTGTCCATGGACACTGGGGTTTCTCCTGCTGTTTGGCTCTTGTAAATAGTGATGCCGTAACGCAGATTTACAGGGTCCATTCACATCCCAGCAGTTGGCCCTTTTGGATATACTCCGTAGTGGAATTGCTGGATCATGTGGTCATTCTATTTTTAATTTTGGGGGAAATCACCAGCACCATTCCACATTCGGCAGAGCACGAGGCTTCCCATTTCTCCTCACCCTCACTAACTCTTCTTTTTGTTCTGTTTTGTTTATGGTAGTCACCTGAATGGTCGCAAAGTGGTATCTCATTGTGGTTTTGGGTTCTTTTTTTTTTTTTTTTTAAGATTTTTTTTGTTGATTTGGGAGAGGGAGGGAGAGCACACATGAACAGCGGGGAGGGGCAGAGGGAGAGGGAGAAGCAGTCACCCCCACACCCCACCCCTCCAGCCAAGCAGTGAGCCTGGGCTATGTGGGGCTTGATATCAGGACCTGAGCTGAAGGCAGACACTTAAACGCTTAACTGACTGAAACACCCAGGCGCCTCTCTCTCCTTGTGGTTTTGATTTGCATTTCCCTATCGGTGAGTGATGTTAGCATCTTCTTGTGTACCCTTCAGCCATCTGGATGTCTTCTTTAGAGCCCTGTTTAGTCAAGTCTCTTGTCCATTTTTTTAATGGTTGTTTGTTGTTGTTGCTGTTCTTGAGTTGTAGGAATTCTTTATATATTCTGGATATTGGCTCCTTGTCAGATAGATGATTTACAAATATTTTCTCCCATTCTGTAGGTTTACCTCTTCACTCTCTTGACTGTGATGCGCAGAGTTTTCGATTTTGATGGAGATCCACTTTATCTGTCTTTATTTTGTTGCTTTTTGGTGTCATAGCCAAGAAATCACGGGCAAATCCAGGGTGAGGAAGCCTCTCTGTTATGTCTGCTGAGAGTTTTATCACTGACGCTCTTTACATTGCGGCTCTGATCCATTTTGATTTAATTATTTGATACCGAGTGTTCCCAGCTCATAATAATGTATGTATTTCCATTTATTTGCCTTCTTTTGTGTCCCTCAAAAGCTTTATTTCATTAAAACCATGCCTATTCTTTTTTTTTTAAGATTTTATTTATTTATTTGACAGACAGAGATCACAAGTGGCAGAGAGGCAGGCAGAGAGGGGGAGGAGGAAGCAGGCTCCCTGCTGAGCAGAGAGTCCAGTGCGGGGCTCAATCCCAGGACCCTGGGATCATGACCTGAGCTGAAGGCAGAGGCTTTAACCCACTGAGCCACCCAGGCACCCCAAAATCTTGCCTATTCTTAAAGTTTACTTTCTCTTCATATTTTTCTTGTTTTTTTTTTTTCCTAATGCAATTTCTGGTTTTTATTCATATAATGAAGCAATAGTTGATTCTGTCTTGTACCAAATTTCTGTATTTGTAGCAAACCACTTTACCTACCTCTCTTTGTAATAACCCTGCCTTTGGTTGATTATTTTGGGTTCCTAGAAACATTCTGAAGGTGAAAAAATGATGAATTACGCCAACGCTTTAATCGGCAAAGGTAGAATTCATTGTGAGCCTCAATGAATGAAATGGCTTGTGACATAGAAACACCCAGAAACTACCTCACCCACACACTCATCGCGAAGTTACTCAGAAGGCTCCAGCGGAGCAAGAAATGAATCAAAACAAGGAACTCATAATGAGGGGTGACATAGCATAAAAACAAACAAACAAAAATAAACAGTAAGAAATGAAATAAATCTGTCTTAAAGCTGCTGCCTTCTCCCCAATGAAACACTGCCATTTTCCTAGTTACTACATCTATCGTGAATGTCAACAAGAATTATTTAAAGAATTGTGATGTAGTGTAAAAATATTTAATACAAATCCAATCCAGATCTGCATATTTTTAAACGTAATTTTACAAAATTTAGAATAAGAGAGGGGCTAAAATTGCAGGTTCAGAAACAATTTCTTAAAAACCATATAGAAATTCTAGACCCAGCTCTCGGCTAGTAAGATTTTAAATCTTGATTAAAATGAATGATGTTGTCAGAAAACCTAAATTCACAAAGCTGACACATGAAGGAGTTGAATACTTATGCGATAATGTGAAAAGAAATTTTTTTAAGATTTTATTTATTTATTTGACAGACAGAGATCACAAGCAGGCAGAGAGACAGGCAGAGAGAGAGGAGGAGGCAGGCTTCCTGCTGAGCAGAGAGCCTGACACAGGGCTTGATCCCAGGACCCTGAGATCATGACCTGAGCTGAAGGCAGAGGCTTAACAACTGAGCCACCCAGACACCCCATGAAAAGAAATTTTAAAAAGGATTCTAGAAATAACCTTGAGGAGAAGAGCCGAGGTCACACTGATGGATGGCAGAGGTTGACTCCCACCTAAGCAGGAGGGTGCCATGGCTCCCCTGGGTTCTAGGCTCAGATTCTAATGATAGATTTGCCACTTTGTAATCTGAGCAAGGCCCTTCTCTGCTTAGAACCTCCATTTTCCTCTCTGTAGAATGGGAGAAATGCACTAACTGGTCTCCGGGATGCCTTCCTACTCAAATAGTCTAGTACATGCGTGTCTTTGAAAAATAGAAGGCATCCCTTCTCAAGCCTGACTGCAGCGGAATCAACCAGAGAGTGTTTTATTTCCTGGGCCAGTCTCAAAGCTCTCTGGAATTGGGCCATAGAATTGTTTATGCCCAGAAAGCATGCTGATAGCTAATAGATAGCATTTACTGAATGCTTGTAAAAAGCCAGGCACAAATTTTCCACTAATTTATATTCTGGTTTCTCCTCAGATGGTGTAAGTGTTTCTCCTTTTACTAAACACGTTCTATCAACTCATTGTGTTCAACCCGAACCCTAGTAGATCCCAAGAACACACCTTGGAACAGGCATGCCCTGTCCTTTTAGGCAATGGTCTCAAATGAAGACCGGTCTTTGACTTTTTATGGTAACATTTGGTCATAGGTGTCATGAACGTGCTCCAAAATATACTAACTACTGATTTCTAGATTGCCGTCAAAATGGAAACAGTTTAAGTAGTCTCACAGGGAGCCCTCGGAGACCCTCCAAGAGCCTGAGAGATTCTCTATCCCAGTCGAGGAACCCTGGGTTAGGGGGGAAGCCGCTAGCCCTGCATTGGCCCACCCACCAGTAATTAGGAACTGTGACCACACATGAAGTGGGAACTTGAAACAGGGTAATGAAGGACAGCAAGGCACTGAATAACCAACTGGAGGTATGTTAGGAGGATATGTAAGCCTATGGAAAGGGTCTTAGAACTATGGAGCCCAACCAACCAGCTTCCCTGAATGCTAACAACTCACGTAACTTGGTATAGTCAGGAAATGATCGTTGGTACAACACTGCTCACTAGACTGTGGACGTTATTTGGATTTTAGCCATCTTCTCCCCACCCAATGTCTCCTTTTAGTTCCAGAGTCCCATCCAGGATCCCACATTGGGTCTCCTCAAGTCCTTCCAATCTATGGCAGTTTCTTGAAATTCCTTTACCTTTATGACCTTGACATTCTGGCGAGAACTGCTCAGTTATGTTATAGGATGTCTTCTCATGACTTAGTCGTGATTATGCATGTTTTTGGTAAGAATCCGGCAGAAGTGACATCATGTCCCTCTCAGTGCATCCTATCAGGGGAGATAGGATCTTGACATATCTTATTGTTGGTAATATTAACTTGGATCATGAGGTTAAGGTGGTGCTGGGTTTCTCCACTGTGAATTTATTATTTTTCCCTTGTAATCAATTAATTTCTTAAAGGAAATACTCTGAGACTATGCAGGTATGCTGTTCCCTCTGAGATTTTCATCCACGGATTCTAACAATCATATTGAGGACGGTTACTACTGTGGCATTTGCCTAATGGTGGTTTTGTATTTTTCTCCTTCTCGCCACATTTATTGATTGGTATTCTTTTGTAACAAAGATCTGTTCCTTCTCCTCCATTTATTCCTTTATTCAACTGTTTAGAACATTAGTGTAGACTCATTTTGTAGAGTATTTATTTCATTCTACAAATTATAATCCAGCACTTTCATTATTTATTTTGTTGTTAAAATTGTCCTGGCTTTAGCCATTGGAAGCTCTTTCGAGCTGGCTCCCCTGTCCTCTGACACTCCCATCCCTTTTCAAGGAATGACTTATTTTCTGACACTGTAAGATGTTCCTGGTTCATCTTATATATTTCCTGCCCCAGTCCTGGACTCAGCCATTCCTCTAAGGAACCCTGGTTCCTGTGAGTGGAGAATGGTATTTAGAAACCAAGACCTGGGCACTAGGTGTGCTCATTGCTACTGGGATGTCATTTCCTTGCTCTCTCTGCAGAGCCAGAAAATAGATGTATGCATTTTAACACAAGCATACACACATCCTTTTCACTTCTGTATGTATCTCTGTGTAAATACATTCAAAATCCATGAGTTCATGCTGATTTCCCCAAGCCCTGCCTAACCAGGTTGGTTCATTCTAGATTTCTTTTCCCTACTCTCCTACTCCTTATTTGTTACTTCTTTCTCCTACAGTGAGAAGCTGGCTCTCGTAATCTATGATACATTTACTTGTTTGCTTAGTCATAGCACACACATAAAGAGGTCTCCATATTTTAAACACACATCCCTATGGCAAACAAGTTTAATAATTACAAAATGATGTTGGTGTGTAGTTCTTTTTGTCTTCAGCCTTATAGTAGCCAGTCGAAATACTATTTTCCAAAGTTCCTCTGTTTAATTCTTTCTTCCCCCATCCCTTTCAGTGTGGTTATGTTACTCATTTACAATGCATTTGGGTCCATTCATTTTGTAGATTTTTGTCCCCCTGTCTGCTGCAATCCCAGTTGACCTGAGTTATTTTTTTTTAATTTGGGGTATGTAAAACCTTGCTGTAGTTCTAAGAGTCAAAGGGATACATAGAAATTGCCCCAAAGAAGTGTTGCCCTTCCTCCTCCCCAGCTCATTCTCCTCTCCTTCTCACTCCTTTCTTACCCCAGTATCTTTAGTTTCGAGTGTATCCTTCCTGCTTTGATGGTGAGGAATTTTAAAATTAGGTCACAGAAGAGATTCTGCCTTGAACAGTCATGGGGAGAAGAGTGGTACCAGAGAAGGGAGGTCAAACCACAGGGGCAGAGGGAGGAGTGATGCAGGATGGATGTGGGGAGGGTCCGTGCAGGACCACATGCCTTGGTGCCTTTCTTATTCCCACCTGTGGAACTAAGGCTTCAAAGCATGGGCCCTGGAATATTCCAGAACAGCAGGGAAACTGTGTGGGTGCCGGCCAGAGCCTGGAGGTACTTATTTCTCCTGCTATGAGATATAGGCCCTCTGCCTCTGCCATTCCACAGTGTTTGAGAAATCCTCCAAGAAAAAAAGCCCCAGTGGGGGCTGCGCCAGGAGAGTCGGACCTAGGCAGACCTTCCACTAGTCCTGCACATTTGGGAAGATGACCCTGTCTTGCATCATGAGGTCAGGGGAACATGTGAAGAGGAGGTCTCCCTCTGTGCCCTCTGGGCTCACCCCTCCCCAACTCCAGGCCTCCCTGTTCTGCTCAGGGTCCCCACTAAGGACTCACCCTTACTGGCTTGGAAGAGGAACTTGGAGATGGGGGCAAGCCCGGCTGCCGACTGTTTCAACATGACCCCACCACAGGTGAGGGCCATTCCCATTCCTGGCAGCAGCTGGAATTTCACAATAGATGCTTCTCTTACCAAGGTGCCCGGGGAAGCCAGGCCTTGCTTGGAGATCTCTGAAAAAAGGCATCATCCTTGGGGAGGGAGGGAGTGCCACCTTCTTTCCGCTTCCTCTCCACCCCAAAGCCAGTAGGGTTCTGCTGACAAGTCACAAGAAATGGCTGATGACTGACTCATCAAACGGAAATGAGGGTGCCAAAGGACCAGGTGGTGAGCCACGATGCTCTGGGTTAACCCTCAGGGCAGCTCAGCTGAGGGTCCCCCCACCTCGTCCCGGTCAGGCTCCCACCTGCCTGGGCTCCCAGGGCCGAGTGCCTTGGGCAAGTCTGCCTCTCAGAGCAGCTGAGGGAAAACTCTAGATGGTGTCAGGATGCCAGGGGGAGTTGGCATGCCGGGAGCTGTGCCCTGTGCCCTGGGGATCCCTGCCCCATCCCTGGAGAAGGCCTTGATCATCTTCAGTGAACCGCTGGGGACACTGAGGCCAGGAGATGGGAGTCTCGGGGGCCTGGTGAAGGGAAGGAGTGTGGGCCAGCAGGCGTTGGAGGGGTGCTGTGAAGGCTGCTCAGAGCAGCCCCAGGACACTGTGTCCTGACCCTCTCAGGACAGGGGTGCAGCAGAGGCAGTGTTGGCTGAAAACGTTGATTTGCATCTTATGTTCACAGTGGGACGCAATAGGGCAGGATGACTAATGTCTGCCTCGTGACACCCGGGTGTCCCTTGCCGCAGGGACTGGGCGGAGGGGACTCTAAACCCAGTCAGTGTGGTTCAGCCCTAGGTCCAGACTAGAGATGGTCTGGTTCAGCGGGTACTGAGCTTCTGTCAGTCCTGATCCCCTTGCTGGAGGGTGGGCAGCTGGTGTAGACAGACATGGACATGGGGAGCTCAAGATTCCTTGTAGCTGGGGAGGAGGTCTCTTAAAGCAAGACCATGTTATAGCTAATTGAGTCTTCGTTTTGGGGGGTGTGAACATGAGTTGATTTTCTTTTTCTTCTGGTAACTGGCATCTTGACTATGCTGAGAGCGCCCTGTAGCAGTCAGGACCAGGCCCCCTGTATTCATATCCTGGCTTTGCCACCTCTTTGCTGTGTGACCTTGGGCAAGTTGTGTAACTTCTCTGTGCCACAGATGACCCATCTCTCCATCCGCCTCCCCAGGGGTGATCCCCCCATCAGCTTCTTACTGCTAACTTTCCCTTCCCCTGCTTCCCCTGCGGGGAGCCCTCCAGGGTCAACTACCAACAAAACAGCCCGGGTCCAGCTTTTGTGGCTAGACCCCACCCCTCACCCTCCCGACAAGGACCTCTCACATCTCCTTATCCACCCTCCCTGCTTTCCCCCTCAGCCCTGCTGTGACTCACAGGGAGCCCGAAGCCAGTGTGCTTCCCAAGCAGTCATGGGACAACAAAATGGCAGCCCCCCCCACCTGGCAGGTGTCTGGTCTGAAGAAGGGATTCTCTTAAAGACAAACCCCACCCCCACCCCCGCCCTTGGCTTTGGGAGAGAGAGGAGAGCCCTCTGGAATGCTTGACAGCATGTCTTCCCAGTCTTCCTGTATTTGTGGGCGCGGGTAGGTGGCTGTGCCCCTTCTGGACAGACCCCTCCCATTGAGGTCCCCTGGGGTGACTGCCCCCCTCCCCGCTGCTGGCTCACCGTGACTCTTTAGAACATGAGCAGGTGGGTCACTGAGCACGTTTTGTCCCCCGAGTTGGGTCTTGGCCACAGTCGGGGAGCATGGAAGGAGTCCTCGATACGGTTGTCTGCTTACACCCCAGCCAGCTCTCCCAGCCAGGCGCCCACCTGCGGGCTGCTCCATCCCCTCCCTGGGGCTCGGCTTCCCCTTCTGCGAAATGAAGGACTTGAGGCAGGGGCGGGCGGTGGGGGGGCAGCCTCTGAGCTCCCTCCAAGAACCCACCCTGGGGCTCTTGGGGAAAAACCAGCCTGGGCGAGGGCAGAGGGTCTTCTGATGCCATGTGAGCCATCCATGCCCCAGAGTCATCCTTCTCAAGGTGCCTGAGCTCCCAGCTCCTACAACGCATACCAGGAGCCCTGAGTCTGGGGAGGACTAAGCTGGAGAGGGTCCTGTCCTGGGGTTCCACTGCAGGCAGAAGGCTGTGGCCTCGTCACTAGGGTCCGTTCCCAGGACGCACACCCATGCCAGGCACACCCGGGGCCCCAAAGCCCGCACCCTGCACCGTCTGGCTCAGTGGCAGCGGACTCATTGCCTGGGCTGCCCAGGGAGGAATCAGGGACATTGGAAGGGCCCAGGGACATCCTTGGGCTGCCAGTGCTGCTCATGGAAACAGCCAGCATGCACGGTCCTGAATCCCCTGTGAGAGGTTTTCTCGAGCTCAGTCTGCCACCTCAGCAGCCGGGAGGTGGGGGGCCTGGCCCTCTGTTCCGGGGTCTCAGTCCTTGGCAGGCTCGCCCCTGCACCCAGACTTCTGCACATGCTGCCTCTTTTTTCTGGAATGTTCTTCCTCTCGCTTCTCTCCTCGCTTCCTCGTCCAGCTTCGTGGTCTCTTCAGGGAGGCTTCCCCGATGACCTAGCACGGGCTCCCCATCTGGCCTGCCCCTGGCGCCATCTGTCTTCATGGCATCTACCTTCTGCAATGACCTCTTTCTTGGTCCATTAAGCGGTCCAGTGTCTGTGTCTGATGCCAAGGAGCATGGCCCAGTGGGGACCTTGCTGATGTGGGGAGATGCTGGACAGCTCACAGAGGGCCCATGTGTCCCCTGTCAGGTGTGAGGTTCCTCCTGGGCTGGGGAAGTGGGAGGATTTGCCTACGTGGGGCCCCCACGAGCCAAGGGTTCCAGTCACGCAGCTGGGTCCCCGTTTGGATTTCGCAGTTTTGCATGTCGTTTGCATGGCCCAGCTCTGAGCTCAGTGTTTCTGCTTGTGGTTTCCTGGTCCGTCCCCAGTTCCACCGAGCTGGACTGTGGCCTCCTCGGCTCGTCGCCAGGACCCAGCCTGATGGGCCAGCAACAGGGTCCTCTCAGAAGGGGTGAATGCGCGAGAGTGGGAGGGTGCCAAAGCCTGTGGCAGGATGGCTTTCGTGGCCCAAGCGCGCACTGGGTTCATCCGCTGTGGCATTTTTGCCAACAGTCCTCTGGGGTCAGTGCCTTGTTAAGCCCATTTTACAGAAAAGGAAACTGAGGTTCGGCAGCCTTCCCCCTGCCCATCCCTGGGGCCTGGGGGGGTGGGGCACAGGAAAAGCCCCCTCCCTGAATGATTCTGATTTTTCTCCAGGAGTCCTCTTGCCCACTGGGGTGTGGCTCCTCCCGGGCGCTCATGGGGACACTTGCCACTGCCGGGTGGGTCAGGCAGGCCCCCGTCCACCTCGCAGCCTGCATCGCCGAGCCATTGAGCCGCAGCGACTGTAACCCCCGCCACCCCAGGCTGTGCTCTCGGCAAGGCTGAGGGGGCTCCGCGCCGCTGGTCCACGTGCTTCTCCAGCCTGTGGCTCTCCTGGCTGACGGGCGTCTGTTCCCTGTGCAGGCGATGACTCAGGATGCAGCCAGGGGCCACGACGTGCACGGAGGACCGCATCCAGCATGCCTTGGACCGCTGCCTGCATGGGCTCAGCCTCAGCCGCTGCTCCACCTCCTGGTCAGGTAGGTCCGGTGGGGGGAAGCAGGGAGGGTAGAGGGGGCTGGTGGGGCCCAAGAAAGCCCCGGGGTGTGTGTGTGTGTGTGTGTGTGTGTGTGTGTGTGTGTGATGGTGTGCCCTGGAGTGCTTACAGAAGCTGGCGGGTTCTGGTTCTAGAGCCAGACCTCCTGTGAGCCGGTGCGCTGCACAGCACCTGATGGAGAGTAGCCCCTCAGAACGTGGCAGTCTGTCTGTCTTCCCCCGACGTCTTCCTCCTCCTCCTCCACCTCCTTCTCCTCCTCCTCAGGGCTATCTTGCTTTCTTCACATGCACCAGAAACACAGGTCCTGGAAGAAGCTATTGGTCCTGCTTAGAAGAACCACAGCTGCTGATTCCAAAAGAACCGCTCGGAATTCATAGATGACTCACCCCAGAATTCTGTTGCATTGGTTTCTGGTTCCTTCCAGAGCCCCATCTCCTTTCTGCCCGCAGGACAAGGGGGAATCTCAGCCGAGCTTCAGCGAGCAGGAAGCTTCCACGTCACATGTTTCCCAGAACCCAGGAACGGGCTTATCTGCAGGCAGGGGCGATTGTATCTCTGAAGACTGGCGCCTACTTGTGATCATTTCTTGTGCTTCTAAGAGTGTTCATATCCCATATCCCACTTGCCTCTCTGACTACCCCATGAGATAGGTAGCCACTGCTCCTTGAATATACCCGGTTCCTTCCCTGGTTCCTTCCTACCTCAGGACCTTTGTACTTGCTGCCTGGAACTCTTCCCTCGGAACGGCACGTAGGTGGCTCCTTCTCATCCAGGCCTCAGACCAAGTGTCACCTCCTCTGAAAGGTTTTCCTTGGTCTTTGGAATTGCACAGATCTAGATTAAAGCTGTCTCTCACTGGCCGCTGTGACGTGAATGGGTTAACCACTCAGGACCCCACCTGCCTCGCCCATAATGGGAGAGTGGTGGCCACAGGAGCCTCTTCCTGAAGGGGGGGAGGGGAGACTCAGGGGGACAGAGTCCATGTATGCAAGAGCCTAGCACCTTATCGGCACACAGTAGGGGTCAGTCAGTGGCCCTTTGCTGCCTACGGTCTGGATGGTACCTAAGTATAGACAGTGAAGTTGGTGTGGGGGGGGCATCATTACGTAAAAGAAGACAAAAGTATCTGACTTTGGCCAATTTTACAAAACCCCGTGTCTGCATGAAAACGCTGTGAGGGTCTCCCCAAACTTGGAAGGAGCCCAAGCTCCTGAAGGTGCCCACAGCACAAGCTCCCTGCAGCTCACAGCTGGCTCCCCTCGCCTCCCCCCGCTGCGCTGGCCTCCACCATGTGCACACGCACACATGCACACAGGCCTCCGTGTGCACCCCGCTAACTTCCAGGGGTTTACCCTTGCTGCCTGCGGAGAAACAGAGCCCAGCACAATAAGGAAGTCTGGGGAAGTTACACAAGGACAGAAGCGCCCACTCTAGCTTTCAAAAGCTACACGGATGTAGCGTCCCCCTTCCTGGCCCCCCCGCCAGGCAGTCCCAGGGTGGGCTCTCGGTCTCTCTCGGAGACTTGGTCTTGCTTTGGGACGGAGCTTGCCATGACTCTTCTCCTCCTCTTTCCAGAACTTTCTGCCTCTGCCCTCCTTCCCTGGACCTTGCAGGTTCCGGCAGCCCCTGTAGGGGCCAGAGCCACAGAATCGTGGCCTCTCAAGGGGACCCCCAGCCCATCTCTGTGTCTCGTGAGCCCCGCTCTCTGCAAGACCGCAGGCGCTCATCTCAATGAGGCACGACGGTGTTGGCTGTTGATCCAGAGTCTTCTCAGACCGTCCCTTTAGCCAGGAGGGCCCCCTTGCAGCCCCCTAGGGATTCCCGCTGCTCTCCGGACCTGACCCGAACTCCCACCTCTCTCTCTGCCTTTGCAGCTGGCCTGTGTCTCAACTGCTGGAGCCTGCAGGAGCTGGTCAGCAGGGACCCGGGTCACTTCCTCATCCTCCTGGAGCAGATCCTGCAGAAAACCCGAGAGGTAGGCGCCAGTCGGGGGTCAAAGACGCGAGGGAAAGGTCCCCACGGGGTGCCGGTTCTGGGGTGTGCTTGGCCCAGCGTGGGGGCTTGGCAAAGGGCACTGGGAACCCCTGATTTTTCCGTTCCAGCAGTGGTTGGGGATTGAACGTTTCTAGGAGGGGCTTGTGGTCCTTTCAGTAAGAGAATGAGGATTCCTAAAATTCAGGAGCCCGGATTCTGAGTTTAAGCTGCTTCTTTTTTTTTTTTTTTTTTTTTTTTTTTTTTTTT
>NW_019154166.1:3161375-3325190 GCF_002288905.1 Enhydra lutris kenyoni | reverse complement strand
TTTTTTTTTTTTTTTTTTTTTTTTTTTTTTTTTTTTAGGGAGAGAGAGCAAATACAAGCGGCTTAGGGGCAGAGGGAGAGGCAGAGAGGCAGAAAGAGAATCTCGGGCAGGCTCCTCGCCCAGCACGGAGCCGACTCAGGGCTCGATCTCACGACCCTGAGATCACGACCTGAGCCTGGCTCAACAGTCAGATGCTCCACCAACTGAATCCCCAGGCGCCCCCCACTTTCAGCTGCTTCCTAAGACAGACATTTCTTGCAAGTTTGGGTATTGACTAGAGAGGAGGGAGGAAGTTCTCCCGAATTCCTTTCCTTGGAAAGAGCCAGGAAAGTAGACACAGAAGAGAAAACCTATTAAACAGCGAGAACACATGAAGAGGCTTTTCCGACTAAGAAGAAGGGCGTGTTTCAGGCTCAGCTGGGCTGGGCTTCCAGAACAGCTGGGGATCCGTAAAGAGGGTGCTAGCTCTTCTATAAAGAATTGTCTTCTTAAGTGTTTTTTCTTTCTTTCTTTTTTTTTTTTAAACATGTGACTTTTTCAGCTGTCCCTGGACTGTCTTGGTTTATCAAAATACCCAAGGCCCCAGTTCTGGTACCATCATTTACGAGGTGCTGTTAGACCCCGACCACAAGCAGGCCAACTCAGAAGAGCTAAACTGCCTTTGGGGTGTTTCGTTTATAAACACAACTCTCTGCAGCCGTGTAGCAATAGGGGAGGGTTTGTAGGAGGGACCAAGGAGCGGGTGTATCAGGCACATGGTTCAGGGTAAAGAGAAGAATTCTCAGTTTGAGCCCACGGAGTGCAGCACAGATGGTGGGCCTTTCTCTGCATCTCTGCTGCCCATGTGTTCCAGAAGGGGCCGACACCTTTAGCGTGTTGACCGAAGGACTCTAAATCCCGTGCAAATGTATGGTGGCGAGTGGGTCAAAGAATGAGCTGAGGAGTACGTAAACCTTGGAAACAAACATGGAAAGAATGTTGCCTCAGTTACAATAAAATAAATGCAAATTAAAACCATAATGAGACAGTCTTTGCCTAGCAAATCAGCAAAAAAAATTATAATGAGGAATGCACAGAAGGGTTAGAGTGAAACCCGTGCTTTCGTATGTACGGCATATTAAAATTGGCACAGTCCTTCTGGAGAGTAACTTGGCAGGGCACTTTGAAGGTCAGAAATATGTTTATAGACTTTGATCCGTTGATCCCACTTCTTGAACTTGAACCTAGAGAAGTAATCCAAATTGTGGGAAAAAGTCATGTGCGCAAAGTAACATGCATTGCAAAAGGATTTAAAACAGCAGGAAGATAATCTCAAAGGTCCAAAATGATGCTAATAAATGACAGAGATCTAGCAGAAGAAATACTACGCAGGTAATAAAAAGATGGGCATTATCCAAAGGTATAAACAAATTTTAATGTATAAAAAAATGCATCAGTAAGATTTATTTAACGGCTTACTGAAAATTGACTAAAATTCAGAGTGCGTTTCCAAGCGCATACCACACAGCAGATGGGATTCTAAGTGCATTAAAGATTTACATTTAAGAAAACGAAGCTTCAGAGGAAAGAAGAAAATGTGTATATGAATATTTACACGATGCTTGCATGCCAAAGCAAAAATCCATAAGGGAAGAAAAAACAAACACTTCTAACATCGGGACATCAGGGGAAAAAAAAATCTATAAATTAAAAGCTACGCAATAGGGGTTCCTGGGTGGCTCAGTGGGTTGAGCATCTGCCTTTGGCTCAGGTCATGATCCCAGGGTCCTGGGATTGAGTCCCGTGTCGGGCTCCGTGCTCAGTGGAGAGCCTGCTTCTCCCTCTCCCCTCTGCCTGCACTCTCTCTCTTGCTATCTTTCTCTCTCTAGTAAATAAGTAAGATCTTTAAAAAAAAAAAAAAAAAGACACAACAAATTTGAAAAAATACAACAAAACGGAAATGCGTTAACTAGGAGCAGGGGGGGGTAAAGGTGGTCTTAGAGATGATGTAGCAAAACAGAAATTCATTTATAAATAATAATAGGTTAAAAATGAGTAAAAATATACACACACTGATTTACACGTCTGCAGAGGAAAATACAGAGAAAAAATGGTGTTAGGAGAACTCATTGCGACATGAGCGGCGATTGCATTTGGAGGGGAGATATTGTGAGTGCTTTTTTTTTTAAACTTGTATTTCCCAAATTATTGCCTTGTGTTTACGTTACTTTTCCCGTAAGAAAGGAAGTAAGAAAGGACAGAACGAGAAAACGCCGCTCTGTTCTGCACCTGTGATGAACCTCACGCTCTCCTCCTGTCCCATCCGCAGGTCCAAGAGAAGGGCACTTATGACCTTCTTGCGCCCTTGGCCCTTCTCTTCTACTCCACTGTCCTCTGCGTAAGTTCCAGTGCGGCAGGCGGGGGGAGACGGGAGAGGCTGGGGAGGGATGGTCTCACTCCTCCAGAGACAAGCCGGGACCTTGAAACAGGTGTCAGCCGTCTGATGGCTTTCCGGGGGGCCACCATGAGAGGCCTCAGGGCTCCGTGCGGATGCCGTGGTGCCTGGCACAGCCGGGCTCCTGTGGGGGCCTGTCGTCCACGGCCCGTTCACGAGCCGTGACACGGATCCTGCTGAGAGGTTTCCGGTCCACCCCGTTCTGTACCCCCAGAGTCGGTTCCCCCGGGGTGAGCATCCCGTCTTCCCCAGACCGGTGGCATCAAACGACCACACACATGTGGGATCCCATCCACTTCCAAGCGTAAACCTTTGCCTCAAGTGGGGATATGCAAATACAGCTGGTTCAGGCCCTGAAGACCATTCCGCAAATGACCAGGAGCAGTGGCAACATTAGGCTGACCACCCCCCCCCGGGTGACAGCTTTACAGAGAGGCACTCTTATGTGTTGGGTCTTATGTGGGGTGAAAGCGTGGCCCCCGGGTGCCATCTGGCCCATGTGTAACTCCCTCCCTGCAGATAACTTCCGGTTCTTTCTGCCCCTGTCCCGGGACATACTGTTGCCGGGAACAGAGTGCCTTCTGTGGAACATTCCAGAAAGGAGCAGGGTCTGTTGCGGAGTATCAGGCATCTCTCTCTCACCCAGACCTCTCTCTCCATCCAGACGCCACACTTCCCACCTGATTCAGATCTCCTTCTGAAAGCAGCCAGGACCTACCACCGCTTCCTGACCTGGCCCATTCCCTACTGCAGCATCTCCCGGGAGCTGCTCACCTTCATCGATGCTGAGCTCAAGGCCCCGGGTGAGTGCTGGCGTGGCAGGCGTGGGGACTTCGAGGTGCACGCGGCACCAGGTGGCTGACAGCAGTGAGCACAGGCGGCAACGCAAGGGAGAATTCTTAGGGGACACTGGGTAGGGATTCAGGGCGAGGAGACCCCGCTGCACGGTCTGTGCCTGGACTCTAGTTTGCCAAAGAGTCTCCGAGACTGCCTGGGTCAGACAGAGAAGCCCACGTAATACTGACGAGAGGCCCCTGCTGGTCCTCTTTGCCTCAGGAGCAAATAGGGAAATGCATGTGTGGACCGATGGCGCTCTGGTTAGGGGAGTGACCGCGGCTAGGGGCGGACAGGTTGATGGGCGCTGTGACAGGTGTGGACAAGGGCCTGGTGCCAAGTTTGTACACGTGGGGTCTGAAAAGGAGGAATTCTTGAAAAATGGCAAGTGCTCCAAATAAACACAAAAATGAGGGCCCGGCAAACCGTTCTAGAGCAAGAGAAAACCCAAGGAGGTAACATTTACCGCGAGGTGGCCCGAGAGAGTAATTCATCAGCCTCAAAGGAATAACGTCATGTTAACGTCCTTAGTGATGCCCTTAACACATTTGATAAAACTCATCATTCACCCCTAACACCCGAAACCCCGGTAATATATAGAAATGTTCTTAAAGGGGTAACAGTCCACAGGGAAATGCTAGAGGCACTTCCATTTCAGTCAGCGACCTTCCTCTCTGTGCTTATTGGTGTTTTGCCTATGCAAATAGGCAAAAATAGAATATTTCTTCTTCCGGAGAAAGTAACATTTTAATTACGCCGAGATCAGGCAATTGCTTATCTGTCAGGACTAAGAGACTCACGCACAGAACGGACAGCACTAGTCAAGAGAGCGCTAATGGCATTCGCCAGTCAGAGAACACAGTGATGGGGGGAAACCCAACAATGTATAATAGCAACTAAACATATACAAGAAGAAAGAGAGATGCGAATCTCTCTTCTATGTTACCTACACAGAGAAACAAACTTAAGGAGACGTAACCTAGAGAGGTGTTGCCAGATTGAATCAAGATTTGTTATATGACAACGTGGCCTGAAACCAGGGAGGAATCAACTTGGTCCTTTGACAAATGGCATCAGGACCACTGACAGACCATCAAAACTGAGCTACGGTTCTATCTCAAAAACAAACCAATAAATAAGAGTTCGATCTTAAACATAAAATACATTTCAGGTGGATTGAAGGTCGAAGTGCGGAAAAAGAGACCATGAATGTAACAGAAGCAAAGTAGGTTATAGGAACCACGCAGAGTGGAGAAGAGATACCAAACAGTAACCTCCCCCTGCCACCTGAGGCAAAAATGATCAAAGAGAAGGCTGACAGATTTGGGAAGCATAACATTTAAAGCTTTTCTATAGCTATTCAGTCATTAAGAATATAGATGCAGAGGCACCAAGGGCAAAAGATGTCGAATCATCTGTTGAGTTAAAAAGCAGGTCCCCAAAATGCTATGTATGTTATAATCCCATTTTTTGTTTTTGTTTTTGTTTTTTTCTCTTAAATTTATATAGGTACCAGACCCTGTTTAGCGCCCACGACACCTAATCTCGTCACGCACACTGCACACACACAGCACAGGAACACCAAATCCTGCTCTCCAGGAGTTCCTGGAACCCAAGAGAGCTCAGGAAGGCAGCTTAGTGTGTCAATTCCCTGGGGGGGGGGGGGGGGGGGCGTCTTCCTGCCTTCCTTCCACAATCATCTGATTTGTCCGCCCCCAAACAGTCAGGCTGGCTGTCTCCTCCCAACCAATCCGCACATCTGTCTCCTCCCAGCCCATTCGTGGATCTGTCTTCTCCCAACCAATCAGCTTCTCCGTCTCCTGCCAATCAATCCATGGGAGCGGGCTCAGGTTAGGGTAGGCGGGCCCCAAAGCCCACCTGTTCCTAGGACCTCAGCGCATCCTAGAGGCGTGGGTGCAAGAATTTAGAAACCGGGGAGGCCCCGAGGAGAGGTGCTCAGGCACGTGGTGAATAAACAGCTCGCCGGTCTAACTTTGCGAGGCGCCCTAAGTGGACAAGCGAGTTCAGGATTAATCTCTTCCATTCCCTTCCTCCCACCTGCTCCCCCAAACCACCAGATCTGCGTTGCCTGGGCTTCTTCCTGGGGACCAGAATTCCTTTAACAAGAAGGCTAAGCTTTTCTTCCCTCCTATAATGTAGTCAGAAAGGATTCAAAACGCAAATACCCTAGGAGAGCCTTCAGTGGGTAATCACAGATTTAAGTGACTCTTTTTTACTTTGAAATGAGTAGGGGAGAGCGGGGAGATGTAGGGCTGGGGGAGACCATCACCTCCCTGCACGCGGGGAGACCATTCCCAATGTCAGGTAGTACCAGCCGGCTCTTGTCCGCTGAACGCACGCTATGCCTTGAGATGTTTGCAGGGGAGGGGGGCATCTGGGTGGGGCTGTCTGCTGGGCAGCCCAGCGAGCGTGGAGGGCGGGCTGTGGAGGGAGAGGGTCTGATGCTGGGACGGCAGGGTTCTACGCCTGCGGAACAAAAGTCAGGCAGAGTAGCAGGCAGAGCTGGAGATGGGATGGGGGTTCTTGGCCTCAGAGCAGACGACCCTGGGAAGTCCGGTCCCTCACTGCGAAGCGCCTTCCCCCCGTGACACTGCCTGGGGGACGGTGTGACGCTGCAGATGTCCTGGTGATGGAGGGGAAGGCCAGCACCTGTGTGGAGAGGGTGGCGTCCTGCTTGTGCTGGGAACTTGTCCTCTTCCAGGAAAAGCAGAACCGAAATAGGAAATCACAGACTCTTCTGCACGTCAGAGAGTCATTTCCACACAGTAAAAAAAAAAAAAAAAGGAAAACAACAAAAAACCCCTAACATGTAGAAACACAGGGAGCCTTCATCAAAGACACTGAGCTCATTACCAAGGGAACCTGCAAGACGGCAGGGCTGGTTTAAAGGAGGGTATGAGAGCCCAGTGGAAGTTTCTCGATAAACCAGAGTAAGATTGCAGAATTAGATGCGGAATTGGTTAACATCATAGAGGGCGGTAACACCGTAGCCTGTGGGTGCGCTTTTCTACGGGACAAAAATCCCTTCAGTCGTCTCCCCCCTGCCCCTCCCCCCAGGTTCACCTCTCACTTCTCAGAACCTCGGCCGTGGCCAGTGGTGACTAGCAAATTGGGCTAAATGACCCTTTCCTCTATGATCCTGAAGTGGGATGGTTGGAAAGGGCTGTAGCCAAGCTTTTGTCAGGGCACGTGGGACTGTTTTCCCTTATGGCAGGTCCCCATCCCCATCCTCCCTGCTGAGGGAAGCAGCGGAGTGAGCTCTCCAAGGAGAAGCCAAGGCTGAATCACTTAGTGGTTCCTGGTACTTGGTATGATGCCGTGGCGGCCTCAAATTCTGGAGCTGTGTCCCCTATGGCAAGACATGTATTTAATTTACAGGAGCTCTCATTCCTCATCTGTAGAATGGGTAGCCTCATGCCCCCTCCCTCTCGGAGCGCTGCGAAGGGCAATGCTGGTGCACAGGGCAGCCAGAGCCGGAGAGACAGGTCCTGACGGGGGAGCCGGGGAGCGGGGGAGCCGGGCCCTCCACCCAGGGTGCCTTAGGGAGCCAGTTGCCATGGCGACGAGTGAAACAGTTTATCCCGCTTTGATGTGGCTGGGTGGGCAGAGGAAGTGGGCAGGTTATCAAGCGTTCGGGCCGCCCCCTTCTTCCTGGTTCTACGCCAGTAGGCTGGCCCACCGCCTCTGGTCCCGCAGACGGCAGGAAACCTCAGGTCAGCCCTGCCAGCTCCCGCCCACCACAGCCCTCTCGGCTTCAGCCCGCGTGTTTGTTGGGTATTTACTCCAACCCCCGCGGGGCTGTGTAGACCACAAAACCTGCCAGCAAAGAGTGGATCTGTGATGGTGAGCGGCGACAGGGGGCATCACCCGTGAGTCTCAGGACGGTTTCCAAAGCACACACCGATGGCTTCTCCCCCAGACCACGGCCCTGTGAGCGTTCCTTCCCCGGGCAATCTCGGCCACTTTTCCTTTCACTTGGTGCCTTCTATCCTTCAACCTTCTGCTGAAGCAGGTACAAACCTAGATTCGGTCACTTTGGCCCCTGAGTTGGTGGCAGGTGAATTCTGAATAATCTTCCGTGGCCAGAAGCTTCTCTCGGGACATTACTGACCTGAGGCATTTGCATTTCATGGTTTTTTTTTTTTGGGGGGGGGGTCTCTGATTATGGAATAGAAGGTGTAGATCCCTTGAAGGAAAATCAGATGTCACTGACTAGCAGATGGGGTCTTCCTCAAAGAATGCTGCCATACCAAAACCCATAGCCCCCCCCCCGTCCACCCCAAACAACCACCAATTCTCCCCGACACCAACTGAGTGTCCCAAGACCCAGTCCGGTTCTGGCACCAACTACCCACAGTTAACGAAGACCCCACGGGTTAAGCTCAGTCCCCTAGACCACCCCCATTTCAGATGCCAGTTGCAAACCCCACTTTGCTAAGAACCCAAAGTGAGGGACGCAGCTGGCAGGAGAAAACATTATAATTGAGATCCTCTCCCTCCCTTTCAAAGTCTTAATTACAACTGGCCAAAAGTGGACTTTCTAAAAAAAAAAAAAAAAAAAACCAGAACGTTTAAAAATTTGAGTATTTGGTTTTTTTTTTAAGATTTTATTTATTTATTTGTCAGAGAGAGAGAGCACGAGAGTGAGCACAAGCAGATAGAGCGGCAGGCAGAGGCAGAGGGAGAAGCAGGCTCCCTGCTGAGCAAGGAGCCCGAGGTGGGACTCGATCCTAGGACGCTGGGATCATGACCTGAGCCGAAGGCAGCGGCTTCACCCACTGAGCCACCCAGGCGTCCCAAAATTTGAGTATTTGATGTTACAACGTCAATGAAAGAGATTTTTATGATTGAAAAACAGTGGTTAGGAGGGATGCAACATCACTGCTCTGGTGTTCTTGTCAAAGATTCTTGCCTCCCTCCAATCCTGGGATGACATGAAATGCCCCAGATTGAGGAACGTTCTGCCATAACCAATCAGGATTCTTGAGTCAAGGTCATGGATGACTGGGACAGATTGAGGAAGCGTTATAGGTGGAGGAGGCTAAGAAGAAATAAGTCCATGCAGTGTGGGACTCTGGATAGATAGGATCCTGGAACTGAAAGAGAACAGTAAGACCATATATGTATTTCTTGTATTACGGAGTCACAGAAGGAGATGTAGGGAAAAGAGTGGGGAGCCACTATTTCAGAAATCACAGGGTAGGATGAATCAGAAATAAGTTGCCTATCCATGACAGAAACCCCAGTATAACATTGGTGGAAACTCATAGGAGTTTATTTTTTTCCTTATATTAAAAAAAAAAAAAAAAATTCCACTGGAAGGCAGTCCAGGGTTGGCACAGGAATTGCACAAACATTCTAGACCAGGCTTCTCCTTTCTTTCTGCTCCACCCTCCTTAGCAGGAAACCTCATCGTCAATGCCCTTTCATGGTCTAATAATGGCTGCAGGAGCTCCGGCCATCGTGACCCTATTCTAGTTAACAGAAAGGAGGAAAGTGGGGGTTACAGAAAGGGGTCTTCCAGAACCTCCACCCAACCCCTGCAAGGCAGGTTGAGAAATGTGACCTGTCACTCTGTACCCAGGGTCCCTTTGGTGAAGAAGAGGGTGGGTGTTGGGTCGATGCCCACAGGTGTTTGCTGTGTGCGACCCACGAGGAAGAGTGGCCTGGCAGAGCGGGGACTGGTTCTGTCAGGGTGACCTTGGGCAGGGCAGCGAAGGAGCAGGGGTGGCAGATCTCCCTCCAATCCCCCTAGGCCTGGTGGCTCTGCAGAGCTGGAGGCCATCCCATGGACGGAAGGGTCAGGAGAAGACTGCGCAAGTCAAGTCCTCAGGACAGCATTTCACTGACTGGCTTGCAGGGAGCCCTGAGGGGAGCTTGCCTCTGTCATGAATGCAAGTGGCCACCAGGTGGCGTCCCAGGTCCCCAAAGCCACAGCCCGTTTCAGGGACTTTCCTATCAAAACAGACATTACATGAACTTCTAAACATGTGACAATTACGTCAGAGAAACATCACGCAAAAGGCCCCCAAGTCAAAGCAATTAGGTCCTAAATGAGAACAGCACAAACTGGTCATTTTTATTTTTTGCAGTTGACCAGACAAAAATCATGGCCTTTCTGTTTGCAGCAGCCTCTGATCCCTGCCTGTCGTGGCTTTGCACTTTTCTGAGGGGCTCGCCTTCCTGCTCCCCACTCACCCATTCCAGGGCAGCCTTGCCCCCTGACAGGGACCCCTGCCTGCCCTCCAAATCCCAGCCCCTGCTTCTGGGGCTCTTGCTGGTGGAGAGGACCAAGTGTGCTTGAATCTTCCTGTGGTGGGCACACAACTGAGTCCTTCCTGCGGACGGTCTGTTCTGCAGCCACGGGCCTGGGTCAGGCCGCAGGAGCAAGGGAGAGACGTTGGCCAGTTTGGTGCCGGGGCAGAGACAGGGCTCAGCCTGGGAGGGACAGCAGCAGGGAGGCTGAGCTGCCCTGAGAGCCCCTGGGAAGTTGGGCAGAGGTGCGGAGGGCCAGAGGAGACTGAGCTGGGGGCCCGCACACCCTCGGGGGAGCCCCTGCACCTTCGAGAGGGCCAGGGAACCCCTGGGCCGCCGCAGACCAGACACCTTGAAGCCTCTGGTGCCGCACCCGCTGTCCGTGAGGAGCCGAGCTGCATGGGACCTGAGCATCATCCCAGGGGTGTGGGGGGAGCCTCGCAGGCCGGTGCGGGGCCACTGCAAGGCCATGACTGCTGGAGAAGCAGGTAAACCGACCAACTCTCCTTTGTTCTGGCTACAGGAATCACCTACCAGCGGCTGGTGAGGGCCGAGCAGGGCCTGTCCATTAGAAGTCACCGCAGCTCTACTGTGTGAGTGTTCTGGGGCGGGGTTCCCCCATCCCCACCCCACACCATCCTCCCTCCCGGCCCCACGCATCCGGCTTTCGCTCCATCCCTGCACCACCTTCCCCTCCGACCCCCCAGCCCCCGGGAAACAGTCTTCAAGAGGACCAGGAATGCCTGGGAATCATCGGTGATTCTTTGTACATAAGGTTGTTTCTCTGGGCTGAGGCATTTTCCTCCCAGTTCTAAATGGCTCTGAGGCTTTAAAAAATGAAACAAACCTTAAAAGCCACCTGCACAGATCATGCCAGGTCCCAGGCACACATGACCTCGCTTTGTCCCCACTTTTCAGATGGGGAAACTGGAGGTCAGAGAGGCCAAGTGTGACTTCCTGAAGGTCACACAGCTCGTAAACGTCTGAGCTGGGATTGAAGTCTCAGTCTTACTCAAAGGCCCGTGTGCTTTCTACAGCGTCTTTCTGCCTGTTACTAAAACAGCATTTTCCAAACCTTTTTTGATGAGGACCTACAGTAAAAAAAAAAAAATGCATTTTATTTTATTTTAATTTTTTAAAGTAATCTCTTTGTGCAAGTTCTATGGGGCTCGAACTCATGACCCTGAGACCAAGAGTGGCATGCTCTACCAACGGAGCCAGGCAGGCGCCCCTAAACAATGCATTTTATATGAAAGCCTACTGTATATACACACACACACACACACACACACACACACACACACACACACACATGTATGTGCACACAGAACTGAAATGAGCTTTAGGTGAGAACATGCGTGCAGAGAAAGCGTGCAAGGGAAGGGCATATGCCCGGCTGGTCGCGTCCTGCCCTCACATGTGTGTGGAAGGAGTGAGCGAGCACTCAGTGAAGGAGAGAGGCTCAGGCAGGGACAGCTTGGGCAAGCCTGTCCCCTCTTCCTGACGAATGGAGGGGTCAGCACTAGTTTCCCCCCCCGGAAGGATGGGGACTCTGACAGAGCCCAGTCCTGTTGGTGGGAAGCGGGGGGGGGCCCCGACCCGGGGCAGCCATCCGCAGGGACGGGCGGGAAGGCCACCTTCACGCTCCTTCTCTGCACGGAGCCTGTGAGAGAGAGGGGGGAACAGTTCTAGCAGCTCCCACTGAAGCCTCTACAGCAGGGCTTTTGTGTTGTCTTGAACGCTTCGAGAAAACACAGCGATGGAGGGCGGATGACGGAGGGCGAAGTGAGAACAGACGTGTGTGCTTAACCGTTAGCTGGGCCATCCACACCTTGGGGGGGTTCCCGATTCTGTTCACATTTGGTCTGTCTGAAGTTTTCCATGATGAACGGAACGTCAAGGCTGGCCTGGAGAGGGAGCGCAGGGTCCGGGGAGAAGGCGGGCTGGGCACGAACTCCGCTCCCAGCCTCGTGCAAGCTAGCTGGGGCGAGTTAAGAAAGGGGGGTCCCCTGTGAGCCACGGACTCACAGGCAGCCTTGACCCTATAGCCTGAACGTGCAGGGCAGCTTGCCCGCTGGCATGTGGCTGCCCCGTTCCCTCCCCGCTGCAAAATGAGCCCCTGGCCCCAAGTCCCCTCCCCTAAGACGGCCCCAAGTCCCCTTGAGGCCTCCTTCGTCCGTCCCGACGTCCTGTCAGAAAGACGCTGATATAAAAATTAAGGTGACAAACCATAAGTGACTCTTAATCTCACAAAACAAACTGAGGGTTAATGGGGGGAGGGGGGTTGGGGGGGTGGGAGTATGGACATTGGGGAGGGTATGTGCTATGGTGAGTGCTGTGAAGTGTGTAAACCTGGCGATTCACAGACCTGTACCCCTGGGGATAAAAAAAAAAGTTTAAAAAAAAAAAAAATTTAAAAAAAAAAAAGAAGAAGGAAAAAAAATTAAGGTGAAATTTCTTCTGGAAAAATGAAGTCTCACGCTCAGAAGGTCCCTGGAAAACACTTGAGTAGACTGCAAACTGTGCTCTTCCAACTGGGAGCCCTGAGCCAGCCTGCTGCCTCTCCCCTGGGCTTGGCCTCTACCTGTGGAGGCCTCCCCTGGGGCTGAGCAGCTCCTCCGGGTGCCCCATGTGAGTGAGGGGGGCGGCGGCGCTGTTCCTGCCCCCACCCCAGAGCCCGCCCTCTGTGTCCCCAGCACCGTGCTGTTGCTGAACCCAGTGGAGGTACAGGCGGAATTCCTCGCTGTGGCCAACAAGTTGAGCACGCCCGGGCACTCACCCCACAGCGCCTACACCACCCTGCTCCTGCACGCCTTCCAGGCCACCTTCGGGGCCCGCTGTGACCTCCCAGAGCTGCACGGCCAGCTGCAGGTAGTGCTAGGGGCCTAAGGGCCTTAGCATCACCCTGACTGATGTGGCTGGGCACTGGCTGGAGGGCTGGCTGTGCTGAGAGATTTCTATGAAGCTGGGTCCCCACGGAGGTGCCGACAGAGGTGGCTAGCAGCCCAGGCAGGGGACTGGGCATGAGCTTCCGAGGGCTGGGTAGGCTGGGAACAGGCTGTAGAGGGAAGCTGGGAGACCTGACTTCTAGTCCTAGCGCTGTGACAGGTTAGCCGTGCGGCCCTGGACAGTGTCCTCCCCTCTCTGGGCCTTTCTCTCATGACCACTTCCTGAGAAGGGGACCCTGGGGAGGTGGGTGCCAAGGCTGGGGAGGAGAGGGGCCGCAGCCACCATTGGAGAGAACCTAGGGGCTTGAGGAGTCGGGTAGCTGAGCCCTGGTTTGGGAGCAGGCCTGTCTTCTCCTGCGGTTTCAGTCCAAGAGCCTGGCCGAGCTTGAAGACATCTTCACGGAGACTGCGGAGGCCCAGGAGCTAGCTTCCGGCATCGGGGACGCAGCTGAGGCCCGGCAGTGGCTCCGGGCCAGGCTGCAGGCAGTGGGAGAGAAAGCTGGCTTCCCCGGCGTCTTAGGTGAGGCTCTTGGGAGAGCGCGGCGTGTTTTTCCCTGGGGGGGGGGGTGAGCAGCCCCAGGGACCAGTGGCTCTGCCCCACACAGCCTGCGGGGGACCCAGCCGTTGTCCGGGCACTCCACCACCCCGAGGTGGGAAAGAGAGCTGGCTGGCCTCGGCCCAGCCCACCGTGCAGCCGGCGCTAGTCTCTTCTCTTCCACGAGCCCCTTGCAGCCCTCACCTCCTGTCCCCTCCTCTTGCAGACACTGCCACACCTGGTCAGCTCCGGACCATCCCCATCCCTGTCGCCAGGTGTCACACGTACAGCTGGAACCAGGACAGCTTTGGTGAGCGGCCCAGCTGGAGCCCTCGAGGTGCCCACCCCCCCACACCCCCCTTCCCAGTTGCTTCCTGTCCTGCCACCTGCCACGGGCCCAGCTGCCCAGGCAGGCTCTAAGCAGAACAAGGGCTGCAGCTCACAGCTCACCCTCCTCCCGCCCTCTCCTCCTCCTCCTCCTCCAGCTGGTCTGTCTGAGCCTGTGGTCCCTCCCGAGGGCACGCAAGAGGGGTTTCAAGGACCCAGACACCCAGACAGTGCCTCCCCTGGCTTCCCCGCAGACATCCTGCAGGAAATCCTGCTCAAGGAACAGGAGCTGCTGCAGCCAGGGATCCTGGGGGATGATGAGCAGGAGGAGGAGGAGGAAGAAGAGGAGGAGGAGGAGGACTTGGAAACGGACGGGCACAGTGCCCAGAGGGACTCCCTGCTCTCCACCAGCTCCGCAGTCTTCCACGACTCCACCCTGTCCCTTGCCTCATCCCAGGCCTCAGGGCCCACCCTGTCCCGCCAGCTGCTGACCTCCTTCGTCTCGGGCCTCTCGGACGCCATGGACAGCGGCTACGTAGAGGACAGCGAGGAGAGCTGCTCCGAGCGGCCCAAGAGGCCGGGCAGCCAGGAGCGCCGGGGCCACCGCAGGCCCGGGCACAAGTTCAACCGGATCTATAAACTCTTCAAGAGCACCGGCCAGCTGGTGCTGCGGAGGGACTCCCGGGGCCTGGAGGGGGGCTCGGACTCGGGCCTGCCCCTGCGGCGGGCGGGGAGCCTCTGCAGCCCCCTGGACGGCCCGGCGTCGCCCCCCGCGCGGGCCCAGCGCTCCCGCTCGCTGCCGCAGCCCAAGCTCAGCGCGCAGCTGCCCAGCTGGCTCCTGGCCCCTGCCTCGCGCCACCAGCGCCGCCGCCCCTTTCTGAGCGGGGACGAGGACCCCAAGGCGTCCACGCTCCGCGTCGTGGTCTTCGGCTCCGATCGCATTTCGGGGAAGGTGGCTCGGGCCTACAGCAACCTGCGGTAGGAGTCGGACCTGGGGTTGCGGGGTGGGGGCGGGGCTCGCCCTGCCCTGGGTAGGGGTGGCGGGGGTGGTGGCGGGCTGAGGTCTGAGCGGGACGGCTTTCTCCTGGCCTCCTCCTCACCAGGCAGCTGGAGAACAACCGCCCGCTCCTCACACGGTTCTTCAAGCTCCAGTTCTTCTACGTTCCGGTGAAGCGAGGCCATGGGGCCAGCGCCTGCCCCACCCCTGCCAGCCAGACACCCCCACTCCCCACAGACTCCCCGAGGCACCCCAGCCCTGCGGTAGGTCCCGACCGCAGCGGAGAGGGGGGCGTCCTCACCTGGTTGAAGCCCTTCCTGGACTTGGGGTTCTGTCCCACGTGCCGTGGGAGCGCAGAGCGGGCCCCGGAGGGCCACCCGAAGGGGTGAGGAGTCGCCGCCTGGAGCAGTCACCGCCGCTAGGGGGCGCCTCCTCCCGCTGGAGCCTTGCTGGGGGGCGGGGGCAGCCCCTGCCCTGCACGTGGCTGTGGCACTTTGCTGCGTGACACTGGCTAAAACTTCTCGGACTCCTCTCAGGGCGGGGAGGGGCCCTGACGGGGGCTGCAGATGCCGTCGGGGGCGGTGGGCTGGAATGACTCCCGCCCCCTTGTCCCAGGAGCTGGAGAGCACCAATGACATCTCCCACTACCTCGGCATGCTCGACCCCTGGTATGAGCGCAACGTGCTGGGCCTCATGCACCTGCCCCCCGAAGTCCTGTGCCAGGTAAGCGGCCCCCGTGGGACACGAGGGGGCACCCGCTGCAGTCACACGGCACCGCTCAGAGGCCCTGGTTTTGGGGGGGATCCGGCGTGAGGCCTCCAGGGCCGCCCAGGGTGAGAAACGCGACTGAACCCAAACTGAGGGCAGTTGAGGGCAGTGACAGGGCGGGTCCCAGAAGGATCCTGGGGACCTTCAGCTTCAGCCTCCTGCCTCATCTCCCGGCTTTGTCCAGCTCCCTGGGGGGCTCTGGTGTCAGGTGAGGGGGCTTCTGAGGCTGGGCTGTGGGCCGTCCCCCGGCCATTCTGTGTCCCTTTGATCACACCGTGGCTTCCCTGGTCCCGTCTGCCTCCATCCCTGTATGGATGCGTGTGTCCGTCTCTCTTCCCCTCACGTCCCCTTGCTCCCTCGCTCGCCCTGACCGGGCCACACACCCCCCCCCCCCCCCCCCCCCCCCGCCCCTGAAAGCGGAATCCCGGCCCCTGGAGGGCTCCTCGGCCCAGCTGCCTATCCTGGCGGACATGCTGCTCTATTACTGTCGCTTCGCCGCCCGGCCAGTACTGCTGCAGGTCTACCAGACAGAGGTAAGGACACCCCTGCTGCAGGCAACCCCCCCACCCTGACCCCTGCAGCCAACCGCCTCACGCTGCGGCAGCCCCTGGGTGTGGGGGCATCTGGGAGGGCCCCACTGATGCCCTCCCGTGCCCTCTGCAGCTGACCTTCATCACGGGGGAGAAGATGACCGAGATCTTCATCCACTCCCTGGAGCTGGGTCACTCTGCTGCCATGCGTGCCATCAAGGCTTCGGGTGGGTGATCCTGAGCCCCAGGGGACATGGGCCCCAGGAGGTAGGGGCCTTGCAGTCTGGGAGGGCTACTGGAAACAAGAGGGAGTGAAGGTCTGTCCGTGTGCCACAGGTCCTGGCAGCAAGCGTCTGGGCATCGATGGAGACCGCGAGGCTGTCCCTCTAACACTACAGATTATTTATAGCAAGGTGAGGCCACTGCCGGGCTGGGTTCCTTGGGGTCCTGCTCCTGACCCATCCTCACCCAGAGTCAGCCCTCCTACATCCTCAGGCCCCCGTCTTTCAGCTGGGAGGCTGCAGCCGTCTCCCCTGGACAGAAGGGGAGGGAGTGGACATCCTTCTCTCCTTCGGTCTCCAAAGCCACCCCCCGACACAATGAATGTGCTCTCCCCCAAACCGCATGTACTCAGCAGATCCCATGAAGTGTTAGGGCCTGGCTGCGGGGCTGAGGATGAGGGGGGCCAGGGTGCGGGGTCCAGATGCACAGCGAGGGAGAGCCCAGCGACCATGGGCTGGCATGCCTGGCTGGGTGCATGGGAGCTGTCGGAAGGGAGCAAGAGGACTTGGGGGCAGGGGTGGGCCTGGGTGCTGTGAGATCTTGTGCCTCTGATCCCTGGACCAGGCCAGCCACCTAACACTCCTCACTGGAGCCATTGAGGTGCATATGGGGGTCAGGGATCAGGAGTTGGGGGTCTCTTGGTGCCCAAGCGAGCAGGTGAGAGCTTCCCCGGAGGAGCGCTGACTCGCTGTGGTTGGGGGTCCGGGGGGCCTCTGGCTGAGAGGGCCTGGCTTGGCTGCGTTTCCAGGGGGCCATCAGTGGCCGAAGCCGCTGGAGTAACATGGAGAAGGTGTGCACCTCCGTTAATCTCAGCAAGGCCTGCCGGAAGCAGGAGGAGCTAGGTGAGCGGCGGCGGGGCGCACGTGACGGGGCGCGCGTGGTGGGGCCCGGTCTGCAGCGGGGAGGGTCCCTGAGCCTGGCCTGAGCTGTCCCTGCCCCCAGATTCCAGCATGGAGGCCCTGACGCTAAACCTGACGGAGGTGGTGAAAAGGCAGAACCCCAAGTCCAAGAAGGGCTTCAACCAGGTGAGGATGCCCCCGCTTTCCGCTGCGGTGCCTTCGGGAGACCCTGGCACGGGCGGGTGCGGGGTGTGCCCACAGTCAGGAGTCCTGTGCGCGGATGTGTCTCACCGTGGGGCCCTGGGCCTTCTCCTGGGGACACTCGTTTCTCCCTGCCTCGGGGAGGGACAGGGCCAGAGAGGAGGCAGGGCCGCAGGGAGGCTGCTGGACCCTGGCCCAGGCTAGCTGTCAGCCCCGCAAAGCCGCTGCGGGGGTGGCCACTGCCGGTGGTTCGGGAGCGGTGATTGGGGGCTTACGGGGGCTTTGTTTCCAGATTAGCACATCACAGATCAAAGTGGACAAGGTGCAGATCATTGGCTCCAACTGCTGCCCCTTCGCCGTGTGCCTGGACCAGGATGAGAGGAAGATCCTGCAGAGTGTGGTCCGGTAGGAAGGGAGGAGCCCAGGGAAGGGGTGTAGGACCCTGGAAGGAGCTGCAGGGATGAGGCGGGTGAGGAGCCTGCCCTTACTCCGGCCTGTCCCGCAGGTGTGAGGTCTCCCCGTGCTACAAGCCCGAGAAGAGCAGCCTCCACGCCCAACCCCAGCGGTCCCCTGACCTGCCGTCCCAGGCCGTGCCGGACCTCTGCTCCCTCCTCTGCCTGCCCATCATGACCTTCAGTGGAGCTCTGCCCTAGTGGGGCCCTCACAACCCAGGACAGGAAGCCCCGAGCAGGCAGCCTCCGCGGAGGCCCTCCCCACACAGTGGCCGGTCTTGCTCCCTGTGGGGAACTGGATGGCCCTCTGTGGGATCAGACCCTGCTGTGGGCCCGGACAGCGGGCAGGGAGTTGATGGTTTCTGGGCCCTCTGGGCTGTGGCCGGCTACACTGACCCTCAGATTCCTCACGGTAGAGAGGCGGGGGATGGATGAGCTGACCCCAGAGGCCCTGGCCACTTGTGTGGTCTAGGACCCTTTCTAGAAAGATCTGAGGTTCTGGTGCTCCGTGGTGTGGTTTAGGCCTCCTCTCCCAACCCTTGGCTGGGCCCCCCTCCTTAGTTTGTCAAAGTCTTGGGAACGCTTTGTATCTGGGGTTCAGTCCCCTCTATTCTGGGATTCAGGTGGTATAAACAAGGCTAGGAGTTTCTTCCCAGACCTTCAGTAGCACCCCTCCCCCCATGTCTCTCTCTGTCTCAGAAGTTCCCTGGGTCTTCTGGGAAAACAGCACTAATGCTTTACCTGTCTTCGCTCAGCCTGGGGAGCCCCTTTCTGGCTCGGAGAGCCTTGGGTTCAACAGCAGTCCGGTTACCTTTCTAGCTCAGTGACCAGAAGGAAGGGCATTAGCTTCTCCGAGCCTCCATGTCCTCAGCACTAAGACCTTCAGGGGTTGAAAAGAAATTGCCTGCTAAGTGCCTGGCCCAGTGGCCCACTCATGGGCAGTGCTCAGTTCGGATGAGCGGCCTCACCCTTAAGGGCCAAGTACCCACCCCCCAACCCCCCCACCTGGCACTGGGACACCCTCACGGGCTCTGGGATGCCCTTCACTCCACCTTGAGGCAGGACCGAGACTGCGGGGGTGAGGAGTGGTTAGGTTCACCCTCCAAAGGAGGAATGGCCTTGGCGAGGGTAAGAGGATGGTTGCACGGGAGCCCCCCCCAGTCCTCGCTGACGTCTCTCCTGGGTTGGGCCCCATGACCCCCGCTCCCATGTCAGGCCTTAGGCTGGTGTGTATGGAGGCTTCCAGTTCCAAAATCCACGGACCCCATTCTGGCACCTGGGCGGGATCCCAGAGGGGTCGAGGGAGAGCCTGGCCTCCAGGCGCTTTGTGCCTGGCTGGGGGGAATGGGTCACGGGATGTGAGAGCCAAAAACATAAAGTTGTCGGGTCTGAGTGGTTTGGAAGCTGGAAGCAAATGTGGGCTAAGGCGGTAGGGGGGCGGGCAGGGCCGAGGACGGGATTTGGATGGGACAGGTGAAGAAAGTAGCCATGGGAGAGGACCGCATCCCTCCCAGAGACCCTCCATCCCCTCCTTCTCCTGCTTCACCTGGCTCCAAAGGTTCGAGCTTACAGGAGCCCCCAAACCCCAGCCCAGACTACTCACCACCAGAGAGCAGTGACCGGAGCCGGCTCTGCCCTGCGTCACCGCCCCCTGCCCCATCCCCACCACCTATACTTGCTCTGGGCTCTGAGAGCGGCCAGCCATAGACTTTCCAAAGTATTCTGTTGTGTGAACAGGTTACTACAGGATAAACCAATACCCATGAATAAATGAATAGAATTTAATATTATTTTCAAAAAAAACTTGATTCTTCTCCTATTTCTTGAGTCCCTCCCCCGGTTATTTTGCTGCATGGCGAGTAACTGCTAGTTGCTTCATTAACATAAACCCGTTCACCAGCAGGAGCAGCAGCAGTCAGATTCTTGGGGAATTGTTCTGTCTGTTTTTTTGTAAATTTTCCTCTCTATGGGAAATGTATTTGTGCTGGGATTTTCTCTTGACGCTACTCCACCGAAGCCTCATCCCCTTGCCGAGAGGAAGGGAAGGGAGCTCATTGCTGGCCCTCTGGACGGGGGCTGTCCTTAGACTTGGCTCACAGGGAGGGAGAGAAAAGCCGGTGAAGATGGGAAGGATGTTGGAACAGACCTGTGACTTGGGAGAAGCAGGTCCACATCGGGAAGGCAGGAAAACAGGTCAGCATCCTAGCGTGCCTAGGAGTTCAGCATTGAACTAGGCATGAAGGAAGAAGGAGCCGTGAGATGTGCTCTCTGCACCAGCTAGCAATTGCCAACAATAAAGCACACCAAACACCCAGTGGGTGAAAACCGTGATCCCTTACTCTTGCTTGTGCATCTACGGGACCTCCAGGGATCACTCCATCTAGGTGGGGCTCAGAGCAGCTTGGCTCCAAGCTGTAGGTTCAGGCCGGCCCCGTGGGTCTCACGGGCACCTCAGGCCTCCATGGTAGCATGAGAGGGGCCTGCTAGGGCCTGGAACTGGCGGGGTGCCTCTTCCGTCAAAATTCCACTGACCCAAATCAAGGAAGCACAACAACCCGTAGATTTAATAAACTCAGCAAATCTCACACAGGAGAAAAACAAAATCATACTTTTACTTCTATTGGTCTTCCCAAAATCCCATAGCCACAGTCTGATCATGAGGAAAGTATCAGACAAATCCAGACTGTAGGACATTCTATAAGATAATCTGACTAGTACTCCTCCAGGAAGTCAGTGGCATGAAAAACAAGGAAGGGCCGAGAAACTCAAAAGCCAAGGAGACAGGAAACCTGAAAACTAAATGCAACGTCGTACCCTGGATTGGATCCTAAAACCGAAAGAAGATATTAATGGAAAAACTGGTGAAATCCCTATGAAGCCTGGAGTTTAATTTTTTAACACACACACACACCTCCATTGTAAGACTCCTGGGAGAGAAAAAGATAATGAAAAAAATCTTAAAGACAGCCAAAGGGGGGATAAATATATATATATATTTTACCTTCAAAAGATCAATAATTAAACTGAGACCTCCCTTCTCAACAGAAACATTGGAAGTCAGAAAACAATGAAATGACATCTTTTTTTTTTATTTTTATTTTTTATAAACATATAATGTATTATTAGCCCCAGGGGTACAGGTCTGTGAATCGCCAGGTTTACACACTTCACAGCACTCACCATATCACATACCCTCCCCAATGTCCATAACCCCACCCCCCTTCTCCCAACCCCCCTCCCCGCAGCAACCCTGTTTGTTTTGTGAGATTAAGAGTCACTTATGGTTTGTCTCCCTCCCGATCCCATCTTGTTTCATTTATTCTTCTCCTACCCCCTTAACCCCCCCATGTTGCATCTCCACTTCCTCATATCAGGGAGATCATATGATAGTTGTCTTTCTCCGATTGACTTATTTTGCTAAGCATGATACCCTCTAGTTCCATCCACATCGTCACAAATGACAAGATTTCATTTCTTTTGATGGCTGCATAGTATTCCATTGTGTATATATACCACGTCTTCTTTATCCATTCATCTATTGATGGACATCTAGGTTCTTTCCATAGTTTGGCTATTGTAGACATTGCTGCTATAAACATTCGGGTGCACGTGCCCCTTCGGATCACTACGTTTGTATCTTTAGGGTAAATACCCAGTAGTGCGATGGCTGGGTCATAGGGTAGCTCTATTTTCAACTTTTTGAGGAACCTCCATGAAATGACATCTTTAAAGTGCTGGAAAAAATTCAGTCTAGAATTGTCCAATGATTTTTTTTTTTAATACACTGCTCACAAGAGACACTCTAACTATAAGAACACAGAAAGTCTGAAGACAGAAGGATGGAAAAGGCAACACCATGCAAGCTGACACACATAGCCGGTGGTATTATGCTAATGCCAAAGATTTTAAGGTAAGAATAAAAAAAAGAGGCACATTTTATAAAGATCAAAGAGGCAATCCCACAAAAATATATCACAATCACAAATCTGTATGATTGCAATAACACGCCTTCAAACTACAAAGTAAAACTTGACAGAATTAAGGTCTCCACGACCGTAAGGAAAGACTTTATTACACTTTCCTCAGTAGCTGACGGAACAAATAGGCAAAAAAGCAATAGGAATATAGAGGATCCGGACAATACAACGAACACATTTGATCTCATGCCAACAGAACGCGGCTCAGCCGCAAAATTCACATTATCTCAAGTACAACTAGAATTATCAAATTTCAAATGATTGACATCAAAGGGACTATATTCATCTCAAAAAGACTGAGGAAGAAAGGTACAAATCCTAAAGGAAGGAGGAGGAAGGAAAGAAGTGTAAGAGCGGAAATCCATGAATTAGACAACCAATGTCCTAGGAGATAAGTACAAATTATCAATATCAATATCATGCATGGAAAAAAGGACATCTCTACAGATCCTACGTACACAAAATACAATGAAAGGATATTATAAATTCACCAAAGAATTCGGCAATTTGGATAAGATGGAGAAGTTTCTCGGAAATACAATTTGTGAAGGAAATGGATTTCCTGGATAAGCAAATATATATTCAAGAAATGGAGACTGTTTTCTTAACTACACTGGCAGACAGTGGTTCTTTTTGCTGCCCCCACACTTCCACGAATTTCAGGATATCATGGAGTTGGAACCATATAGTGACTACCCTTTTCAGATTGGCTCACCCACTGAGCAGTATGTATTTAATGTTCCTCCTTGTCTTTGCACGGCCTCACAGCTCCTTTCTTTTTGTTGCTGAATAATATCCCGTTTTACTGATGTGCCCGGTTTGCTTCTTCAGTCGCAAACTGAGGACATCTTGGTCGATACCAGTTTTTTGGCAATTATGAATAAAGCTAATATAAACATTCATGGCTGGTTTTTGTGCCTACGTATATTTTCAGCTTGTTTGAGTAAATACCAAGGAGCACAATTGTTCCATCATATGTATATTTAGTTAAGACAAAAAAAAAAAAAAAAAAAGCCAAGCTCTTCTGAAGTGACTGCGCAACTTTTTCATTTTTATCAAATGAATGAGAGTCCCTGTGGCTCCAACATCCTCATCAGCATTTGGTGGCATCATGGTTTTTTGGATTTTATTTATTCTAATGGGTACGTAGTGATGATATCTCATTGTTGTTTTGATTTGCAAGTGCCTAGTAACTGCAAGGTTGAGTACCTTTTCCTGTGTTTTTCATGTGAATATCTTTTTTGTTGAGGTATCTCTTCAGATCTTTTGCCCATTTTTAAATTGGGTTGTTTGTTTTCTTACTATTGAATTCTCAGAGCTCTTTGTATATTCTGGATACCAGTCTTTTATCAGATACGTGTTTGACAAATATTTTCTCCTAATCTCTGGCTTATCTTTTCATTCCTCTTAACAGTGATGCCTTTTTCAGAGCAAATGGTCTTAGTTTTAATGACGTCCAATTTATCCATTTGTTCTCCTCTGGACAGTCTGGAGCTTCCTCTGTCTGGTCTTTATCTGACAGGTGCACTGGTCTGTCATCATCCTCAGACCTTGCCCTGAGGTCCCTGACATCCAAGTCGTGCCTCCTCCAGGGGACCAGCTCTCCCACCATCCCTGGGGCAGGGAATGCCTACATCCCCTTCAGTCTGCTCAAAGCAGAGGCATCAGAGCTGTTTCCAGCCCCTTCGCAGAGGTGTGTGTGGACCCCACCTGCCTGGTTCTTGCCCAGGGTTTCGGACTCCCCTCCCCCACTCTCACAACCACCCCCCTCTCCAGCACTGGGATCCAGCACTGTTGTCCTGGGGTGGCGGGTGGGGTGGGGGCTTCTCCCTATTTTCCCATCCCTGAATCCCTCTATTTCTTCAGGCCTATCATCAGGGTAAAGGAAGCTGACTATTCTGGCAGAGGCTGTCCTCCCCCACCCTCTGGGGACAGAGACAGGCAGGTGGCAGACTGTCCCTACCTGTGCCACTTTCTCTCTGTTCCTTGCAGCAGGCACACGAGCGTTCCAGCTCAGACCACAGTCCCTTATCTTGGTCTGCTCAGGCTGCCATCACGAATGCCATAGAGCGGGCAAACAACGGGTGTTTATTTCTCACAGTCCAGAGGCTGGGACATCCGAGATGAAGGTGCTGTCAGATTCTGCTTCTGGTACAATCCCCCTTCCTGCCTTGCAGATGGTCACCTTCTCACTGTGTCTTCACGCGGTGGAGAGAAGCAGCCCTAGCATCTCTTCCTCTTCTCAGGAGGCAGGGCTGGGGGTTCTACCCTCATGATGTCATCCAGACCCAATTACCTCCCCAAGTCCCCACTCCTAATTACCGTCACCCTGGAGGGGCAGCGTAAGAATTAGGGGTGGACCCAAACACCCAGTCCATAACACTCCACGACTCTCAGTGGTCGCTGGAGAGGCGGCTGGGGCCACACCGATCACCTGCACATGGTGGGCCTCTATGCACAGGGCGAGGTGCCCCTTGGAGAAATCTCAGAAACGCAGGGCTCGGAAGGTCGAGCCTCCTAGTCATTGCAACCTGATCAGAAAAATCTCCACTGAAAGTCAAGCTAGCACAAGATGAGATATTAGCAAACATTTTACAGCACTTACTGTCATGTGCCAAGCACTGCCCACGAGCTTTACATACCTCTGTTATCATGCTCAGGCCTCCCAACAGCCCCATGGGGTGGGTACTATTAAGCCCATTTTACAGATGAGGAAACAGAGACACTAAGGACCTTGCCCAAGGTCACAGGGACAGCGGAAAGGAGAACACGGGATTCAAGCCCACATCGCTGAGTCCGAGTCCCGGCTCTTAACCACTCAGCTAGGCTGCTCCCTCAAGCCACTCATGTCAGAGCTGGGGAAACTGAGGCCCGGAAAAATAAAGTTCACGCAGCTCTCCAAGAGGCTTGACTTCATTGTCATAGAATTCTGCAGTTCTGGTGGTTTCAGAGCGGAAGCTAGGGTCTTCACACACCCCCTAGGCATGGGGGTGGGTGGGAAAGTGGGTGGGGTGGGGAAGCTAAGGCCCCCAGGGGGTTGGCAGGGCTCCAGACAAGCCCGTACCTTCCACCGCGGAGGGGTAAGCAGTCAGGAGGACGGCCCTGTGTGGAAGTGCTCCAGGCCCAGGAGCTGGCCCCAGGGATCCCCGAAGACCTATGAAGTGGGAACGGCAGGAGGGGACCGAGCAGTCCTACCCCACCCCCACCCCAGCACAGAGGCCTTCTCTGAGCAAAACTAGTCGCAAGTCTCAAGGCCAGAACCAGGATTGTCATGGGGAGGAAACTGAAACCCAGATGGGAGGAGAGACCTGCGCGGCTAGAGGAAAGTTACAACCGACTCCAGCCAGGTCCCTTGTGGGGGTGTATCTGCTCGCCTGAGTGCGCGTGCGCGTGAGGGGAAGACAGTTGGCACAGATGATAAAGGGTTGGGGTCCTTGAGTTTTCTCAATGATCCTCGTCAACCCCCAGCCCTCCTGACGTCCAGCTTTCTTGACCTGCTGGCCTGTCTCTATTCCTAGTGGGAATTCCTGTGCAAGAACACAGCGACTGTGATGCGTCTCTTATAAAACAGGAGGCTCCAGGCCCCTTCACATTTGGGGAGTGCTCAGACCTGCTCCCCAGCTCGGTTTCTCCAGCCCCCGTCTGGCCTGAGGACGGGGGAGGTGCGGGGAGACTAGGCCCCGCCCCCAGGGCTGCCCAGGGCTCTCTCCGCCCCTGCCCGGAGGTCCGGAGGAGACTGGAAGGACGACAGGTGCACAGACCAGGAAAATCCTGGAGAGGGAAGTTTTCTTCTCCACCTTGGAGGCCGGTGTGTACGAGGGGGAATGGGCTGATTTTCCCTGCGTTGGACCCACGTGCGTGTGGTGCTGGGCCAGGAAATACCGACTTTGACGTTTAAGAAATGATCCTTTTGTACTGATCTTCCGGTGCTCTCGAGGTAAACAAAGCCTGGGGAAGATCACTTTGCATAATCGCCCCCAGCGGGCACGGGGTGGAGACAAAAAAAAAAAACAAACGATACTAGGAGGGAGGGGTTGGGGGTGTGTGTGCTCCTTTTCACTCTGTATACTTCTGTAATAGGAGTGTTTTTGTAATGAAAATGTATCTGTGAGTGGCTTGAGTAATTTTTTTATTAGAGATTTTATTTATTTACTTGACACAGACAGCAAGAGAGGGAACAGAAGCGGGGAGGGGGGCAGAGAAGGAGAAGCAGACTCCATCCCATGACCCTGGGATCAGGACCTAAGCTGAAGGAGAACGCTTAACCCACTGAGCCACCCAGGTGCCCCTTAAGTAATGTTTTGAAACACTAAAATTAAAAAACAACAACAAAAAAAAACCACGTTGACATTACAATCAAAACTCTTTCCTCAAAAATAAGACTGTCTGAAAGAACGAGTGTATGGATATAGAGCACAAGCCTGCTTCCTACAACGGTCCCCTGACTCTAGTCCTAATTCTACATGCACACTCACCCCACAAGACAGCCCTGCTAGAGATAAGGATGGAAATTCCAGGACACCGTATTCTTCAGTCTCTCCACACCCATAGCTGAGACTACTAGCTGCTAACAGGTTCCCAAAAGAAAATGATGCCACTGATTTTGGGACCGCTTGTGGCGGACCACTGCTTTAAAGCATGACGTCGTCCTCCGCCCCTGCTTCCCTGGGCCGTGCTCTGAGGGCTGGAGGGAATTCTCTGGAAGCAGAGGTGCACGTCAGGTGGGTACCTGCTGTGTCCTGCCTGAGTCTTCTTAAGAGTGGGAATCAGAGCCCAAGAGGGTGGGCCAAGCTTCTCTCTGACTTGTCCCCGTAGGTCCTCCCAGGGGAGCTGCGGGAAGCCCCTGGTTCGAGTCCCACCCCCCACCACGTAGGTGAGCCATCTCCATAACTGTCCCAGGTCTGGAGATGGTTGTATATGTGAAGGAAGGTGTGTTTCCATCTGCGTACCTCTCCTGCCTTTCTCACTAACCAGACAGCCATTTGGTTTTGGGTGTTGTTCTTGAGTTTTGGGGATTATAAACCTGGAGTCAGTGGTCAGGATGGAGGTATAGGGCACTGAATGCACTTCTTTTTTTAAGGAGCTTTTATTTATTTGAGAGAACCCAAGCTGGGGGAGCAGCAGGCAGAGGGAGAAGCAAACTCCCCACTGAGCAGGGAGCCCGACGCGGAACTTGATCCCAGGGCCCCGGAATCACCACCCAAACTGAAGCGGATGCGTAACCGACTGAGCCACCCAGGCACCTGCCCTGAATGCACTTCTAAGAAGACTTCACTTTGTGAAAAAGTCTGGGTGGGAGGAGCTAGGAGTGTGTGATTCAGAGTCACTGGGGGAGAGAGGAGAAAGCAGAAAAACCCCTCACCCTACCCCAGCCCACCAGTCCAACAGCATGGCACAGACCAAGGGTGTCTGGACAATAGGATGTCCATGGGGGATTTTTATTTTTAGGTTTTAATTTAAATTCAATTTAAGTAATATACAGTGTATTAATAGTTTCAGAGGTAGACTTTAGAGATTCATCAGTTGCGTAGAACACCCAGTGCTCATTACACCACGTGCCCTCCTTAATGCCCACCACCCTGTTACCCCTCTCCCCCAGCTATCTTCTCTCCAGCAACCCTCAGGTTGTTTCCTACAGTCAGGAGTCTCTTGTGGTTTGTCTCCCTCTCTGCTTTCGTTTTATTTTTCCTTCCCTTCCCCTTTGTTCCTCTGTTTTGGCTCTTAACTTCCACATATGAGTGGCATCAAATGATATCTGTCTTTCCCACGGAGGATTGTTAAATCGCTTGCTAGGAGATGTGTACAGGCTTTTGCCATCCTCACCCTGTAATCTTCAGGAAGATCTACATTGCTTATTGGGATTTCCTGTGGGCGGATTCCTTAGAAAACAGCAAGGCCTGATGGAAGTCTGCCTTTGCAGCTTAAGCTTCCCGAGACAATTCCCACAGGTGACCCCGGGCATCTTGTATCCAAAGCAAACAAGCCTGAGTGACTCCAGTGCCCGGATCCTAGCTCTGGTCCCCTTGCCCACTGCTGTCTATCAAAAGGATTTAATGTAATGGGTTTAAAAGTTACAAATGTAATTTGCTTAAAGCTCTTGGCTGCTTAGTAATGGATAGACAATGATACAAAGTATCGCAGTGACTAGAAGGGGCTGGTGGGTTTTTTTGTTTTTTTGTTTTTTGGTTTTTTTGCAACATTGGAAAAGAGATTCCACCCTAAGAAGAGCTTCTGGAGAGGCAAGGCGTCCCTGGGATCAGTCAAAAGGGCAGTGCCACCTCACCCTGGTGATGGTTGGGTGTTGCAAGGGACACCTAGGGGTCCTTGGTCCTTCCTTTCTCCCTCCTCTTCACTTCTCCTTGTTCTTGGCTGCCTGTCGTGCAGCTGCTCCTTGCAGGGGACAGCTCTGGGGCTGTCCATGGTCACCAGGCAGCCTGTGGCTATCACACCCAGTGTGCAGGCCAAGATGTTAGCTGTTGAAAGAGGACAGCGCAGCCACAGGAGGCCCTGTCAGCTTGTGATTTCCGATTCAGTTAGGCTGAAACTGATAAGGAGAGAGGGTTGCCCACTATGGCCACACTGACTGGGGCTGCTGCTGAGTGTCGGTCATGCAAGGGTGGAGTCCCTGGTCTTTATCCTGTCCTGGACTTACTGCCCTCATTCACTCCCCCATCCATCCATTTGTTGTATTTAATGAGCCAAACAGTCTCTTAAGAGTCTCTTGTCCTGGGACTGATAGGATAATGAGTAAGACCTGAGTAAGATCTAGCCTCTGCCTCCCTGGGACTTACAGGGGAGGGTGGAGAGATGAGGCAGAACTCAAAGGCGTAGAATGTAATTCCAGTCATGTGAGGGGGTGCAGAAAATTACATATGGCAGGGAGACTGACCCACGGAGCAAATGATTTAAAATTCTGGACTTTTTTTTTTTTTTTTTAATGCATTCTTCTGCAGAACCCATCCAAATCTTGGCGGAAAAAAGACCAGTCACTTCTTTTTTGCAAAGGAGAAACCCAAGTGACAGAAATCCAACTCAAACCGTCTTACTGAAAAAAGGCAAGAGAATGCAATGAATCACGTAGTCAAACAATTAGGAGTATATCCAGGCATTAGGGTTTCAGGCATTCAAACGGCATTCAAACGGCACTGTCTGAACAATCAGTCTCTCTCCAGAACCATTTACCATTAGGCAAAATCAGTTGAGAGCACAGTGTCTGTGAGCTTTCCAAAGGTCTAGAAGGGTGCTGAAGATTTCCCAAAATATTGCTTGGCTTCAAAGTGTGAGAAAAAAAAAAAAGAACATGAGGAGCTAGTCAATGGGTCCATACCTTGGAGGTGGTCTGTTCCCTGGAACTGCTCCCTCCTAATTGCCGAGGTCAGCAGATGCTTTCATTGGCCTCCTTACCGGTGTCCTCTCTGCAGTCTTTGATGCCACTGACCGCCATGTCCTTGGCACCCTCCCCTCCCCTAGCTTGCACGGCACTCTGCTGTTCTCCAGGCTCTCTGACTTGTGTTTTTGTTCTTTTCTGCTGGAGTTGGGAAGATGAAAGGGACCCCACAGCACATGCTCCAGCCTGGAGCTCAGGGGCCACCTGGACCACTAGGGAGCTGCAGGTGTCCAAGATTCCTGGGACAGGTCACAGTGATGGGACCTGGGTTTGGGTTCAGGGAACAACCAGGTCGAGACAGGCCTTGGGAGTCTGGCCACTCTCCTAAAGGTAACAGGGAGCCATTGAAGGCTGTACTGGGGACGTAATGTGATCAGATTTGTGTTTCAGCACCAGAGAGGGGCCTTTGGCTGGAAGGTGGAAGCAGGATTAGGCTTCTCTGGTCATTCAGGAGGAGGACAATGGTGGCCCAATGAAGGGGTGAGAGCCATGGGGTGGGAAAAGGGGACAATTTATGACACAGACTTGGTTCCACTTAAATGGAACAGATGAGGGAGAAGGAGGTGTTGAGGCTGACACCCAAGTTTCTGATTCTGAGATGAGGAGCAGAGAGGTGGGTTTGCAGGGGGTGGGGGAAGAGAGCCTGGTTTGTCCAGGTTGAGCTGGATATGCTGGATGACCCTCTGGCTGTCAGTGTCCGGGCAAGGACAGTGGGGTTGGGGTGTCTGGAGCTTGGGAGAGAGGTCAGGGCTTCTCCTGGCATCACAGCCTGGTCAGCACCGGGGGTGGGGGGGGGGGGGGCGGGGGGGGGGGGGGGAGGGTGCTCTGTGGAGGTGCTCCCTTCTACCTCTTCCAAAGAAAGAACCCCCAGGGCTCCGGGGTGACCACAGAGCTTCTGCAGAAATCAGCTTCAGTGCAGGATGTGTTCTGGGAGGAGCTTTGAAGGCCACGGGGAAGGGGAAGGAAGAGGAGGGGACAGAACCGGGCCTGGGCCACACGGGGCCTTTCTCTGCAGAGCGGAGGCTGCCGTGGAGACTAAAGTCATCGGGGTCTCCGGTGAGGGCGGCCTCCCTGAGCCGGACCGTGGGGAGCCGGTCAGCGGAAAGACTTAGGGGAACCGAGTTCCTCCCGAAACAAGGTAGGTGATCGCGGGGGCGTAAGGTGTCCTGGGAGGAAGCCGGGGAGACGCAGATCGGAGAAGAGCCGATGGAGGGGCTGGGAGGAGGGATGTCGGCTGGGAGCCTCGAGGGGCTAAGACGCCCCTGGCTCTTCCGTAGCAAGCCTTCCAGAGAAGGGTTACCGAGATACGGAGGCCACTAGCGGCACTGGGCCAAGTGACTATCATCTAATCCTTTTCACAAGAAGCAAGGACCCAGGACCCATGAGAGGACCTCCTTCTTTCCTCCCCGAATGCTGTAAGTGTCCATAATAGTGTAACATTTGACACACGCGGGGCGCAGCCGCGCGTACTCACCAGCCGAGGCTTCTCCCGAGCAACGGCAGATGGGCCGGGTGCGCGTTTGATGCCTGATTCGTAGCTCGGAGATGTGAGGCAAGGTGGCAAGGGCTGCAGAGCAGGCGAGCCAGGCGCCGGGTCAGGGTCATCCTTCTGGTCCCGCCCGCACCCCTTCTGGGACATCCTCTGTCCGTCCTGCCCCCGGGGACGCAGGTGACCATCACGCTGGCCCGGCCGCTTCTCTCCGCGCCCACGATCGAGCCTCTTCTCCCCGGGCCGCGCAAGGCCAGTCTCCGTGCTCCAGCCGCTGTGGCGTCGAGTGTGGCATGAGTGACCCACAGAAAGTAAAGGGCGTGGGGGGCCTCGGTGAGGTGAGGCGGGTTCGCGCAGGCAACCTTGGGGTGGGGGGGTTCTGTGGGAGGCGACACGTGAGCCTGGAGGGGCAGGCAGCGTCTGTGTGCACAGGTGAGACAGCAGGTATGCGAACTCACAGAGCAGGGGAGGGCGTGCGGTGGAGGGGATTGTGGGAATGCGGCGGAGGGAATTGTGGGAATGCGGCGAGGGGATAGTGGGAATGGGGCGAGGGGATTGTGGGAATGCGGCGGAGGGGATTGTGGGAATGCGGCGGAGGGGATTGTGGGAATGTGCAGCTCGCGACTCTGGCTGTGGAAGCTGGAACTCCTAGAGGGCTTGCAGGCGGGAGATGCTCTGCGCCTTTCCTTTGAGAGGTTGGTGAGCATCCTTTCATTTAGTCCTGGCAATACTCCTACGAGGTTGGTGCTATTATTAGCTCTCCTTTAAAGATCGGGAAACTGAGGCACAGAGGTTCTAAGCAGTAGCTCAAGATGTCACTCACAGCAACAGAGAGCGTTGGAACCCAGGCAGCCTAGCCACTTGGCCACACAGCGCCTCCCTGGGCCCTGCCTGGTCTGGCTGTGGTGGCTGTGAACCTGGTCCCCGGGAGATTCCTCCCAGGCTCCCTGCCCTCCCCACCCCCGCGCCCCCGCAGAACAATGCTCTCCTTCCCTTACCCCCCACCGCCTAGACTGGCTCTCCCTCACATCCAGGTGTTTCCTCCCCGGCCAGAGGCAGACACGGCAGGGGAAACAGGCCTGCCCCATCCCCAGGGGACAGCTGGGAGCAGGGCCCCCATGTCCCCAGCGCCTCGGGAATCTAGAAAGCCCAGGTGGGCTTCACGGGCTGAGCTTTGCATTTCTGCTGTGGGTCCACTAATCACACGCTCTGAACCAAAGAACGGGGTGTGCTGTCGGCAAGAATGATTCTCCATGGGGCACAAAGGTCAGAATGCTGGAAATAGCATCTGTCCCCCAAACTCAGGGGGGTTGAGGCTGCACTGGTGGGAGGAGAAGGAAGTGGGTCAGTGGTGGGGCGGTCTCTTCTCCCTGTGCCAGAGCGAGGACAGGTGGGCGACAGAGCTACCATCTTGGGAAACTCGGTGTTTTCCTTCCCTGGTTGTAGACCTGGGGGGTTGGCCGCAGGGAGGGTGTGTGGGAGGTTCCATGTAAATAACAACCTGGCCCAGGGGCCAGCAATGGGGGGAGGTTGGGGTACTGGGGGTGGGCGGGGGATCATCAGAAGCTGGGGTCTTCATTGCTGGAACATGGGCCCTGAGCCAGGCCTCCCCAGATCCTCCTCTGGGATCCCCGAGCCTGCTTCCTTGAGCCCTTCCTGTAGCTAAAAGTCTTCCCCACCTTGTCCTGCACCAGCAGTGGGCTGGGAACGGCAGCTGGGAACCGGCTCCGGTTGGCTTCTTCCTTCCACCTTTCTCCAGCCACTTCTGTGGTTCTATGGTGGGTCCCTGGTGTGTTTCACTCCAAGGCCATGACCAGCTGGCTTTGCACCTGCTCTGAGGACTGTTTATTGTGAATATTCTGTATTTAAGGAATGGTACCCTCTGAATCCCAGCCCAGTCATTCACCCTTTGTCTCTCATCTTGTCCCTACATAAAGAATTGTGAAGCGCCTCAAATCTCCCCCTCCTCCTAACTATTCAGTTAGCCAGCCACAGTTTCGCCAGCGGAAAACATAAGACTCGAGAGTCCAAGATAGACGACTTGATGACTCATGGTGTGACAAGCACATGAGAATACAGTCGGAACATCTCAGGCCGATATGGCCCCACTCATTCCCATGCCTCTCGCAGGTTTCTACCCAGAGCTCACCTCCTCCATGAGATCTCCCTGAGCAACCTTCTAGAAACCTCACCCCGAGCCCCGGAGCCCCACATTCCCCTCCCCGGCCTTGTCCTTACAGCACTGACTGTCAGCTAGTATATGACTTAATTATCGAGTCTATCGTCCGTCCCCTGCATGCTCGCAACACAGCCAGTAAAGTCAGGTCTTTATGAGAGCAGCTGTTTTTGTCTCTTTTTTATTTAATGATTTTAATATTTATTTATAAATATTTAATATATAAATAATATAAATATTAATGATTTAAATATTTTAAATATTTAATGATTTAAATCATTTAAATGATTGCCCTATCCCCAGGACCTGGAACGGTGTCTCCCTGTATAGAAGGGGCTGAACGAAGTAATGAGTGAGTGAATCTATCTGTTTACTGGGTCCCCCATGGAAAACCTGATTTTCCTACCTGTGTCTGCAGGATGGGATTGGGCACACACCAAGGCTCAGTAAAGGCAACACTGAAGGAACACCGAGGGGTGGGGCAGGGTTAGAGGCAGCCCGCAAGGACGGGGGTGCTTCTCCTGCGTGGTGGGGACCCACCCCGGGCTGCTTTCCCTGCTGCCGACACCCGCTGCTGGGAACCTCCCCGACTGGTAGCAGAGGCTGGTGTATTCCTTTCCTGTGCTGTCACGTTCTTGCGGTGACTTGGGGCAGTGGGGGAGGCACGTGAGCTGATCTCTGATGTGCCCTTTGCTCGGGCAGTGGCACAAAAGCCACAGTGAGACATTACAACCTGAGTTTGTCCAAGGTGGGACCTGAGCTGGACCCCCACACACAGGTGGCAGAGGGTGATGTCCTTCTCACCGCCATGCCTGGGTTCCCTTCCCCGACATGGTCATCTCCTTCGCCAGCATTCTGAGCACCAACACAGTCTTCGTTTCACGTGCCATTTGTCCAACCAGCCGTACCCCCACAGACTTCTTTCTGCTCCCTGGCCTGAGAACGGTCAGGGACAGTGACCCTGTCCTGTCTCCCTGTGAGCGCCTAATACTCGTTCATTCAAAGATATTTATTGGGGGCCTTCTACTGGTATAAGCAGCGTCAGGTAACGGGGACCCAGCAGTGCATAAACAGAGTCCTGCCCTCAGGGAACATTCTAGCAGAGGCAACAAGTCCATTCACAAATGGGACTCCATGCATGGTGCCCGGGGAAGTGGAGAGGCACTCCGTGGGTGTTTGTTGACTGACTCACATGGGCACCATTGGCAACCCCAGTGCCCAGCTCACAAATACTATCCTTTTTTTTTTTTTTTAAGATTTATTTATTTATTGGAGAGAGAGCACAAGGGCAGGAGAGGGGCAGAGAGAGAGAAAAGAGCATCTTAAGTAGCCTCCCTGCTGATCGCAGAGCTGAACACAGGGCTCGGTCCCATGACCCATGAGATCAGATCATGACCCAGCGGAAACCAAGAGTCAAACGCTTAACGGACTGAGCCACCCAGGCACCCCTGAAAAGCCATTAGCTGCTCTTGGAACATTAGAACTGGAGACGCAGTGTAGCTCACGGATGGCTCACTGTCTGCCTTCAGGGGCCCCACAGTGGCATGAATGATGCCCTAGCCAAGCTCCTGAGCACCAGGGAACACAGGTGTCTCTGCCTCTGCCCACAGGGTGGGCATGCCTGTGGGCTGTTGCCATGCAGGGAAGTGGACCCTGTCTTACCAGATCTCCCTGTTAATTCCTTTTATGTAAAAGTTGGATTTTTATTTAAAATATGACTTCTTAAGAGTTGGCTGCAGATTCAGATCTTCTGAATCTCTGGCTTCTTCTGGTTAGGGGAGCCGATGGCCCAGACAAGGGGTAAGGATGCTGGCTTTTCACTATAGAGTGGTTTGAATCTTCTCAATTTGCCATTGGCATGGTGGTTCATCAAAAAGTGAGTTTTATCGATCTATACTAGGCAGAGCGTGTCACTGGGGCCCCGGGGCGAATCTGGGCAATGGGTTCGTTGTCTGGAACGTGTGGACGCAGGTCCCTGAGAGTGTCAGTGTGCTGATCATGGGGCAGGCATGTGGCCACTAGGGCCACAATGCTGTCCTTAGAAAATCCTTAAAAAGTCAGGGCCCCAGTTCAAAGGGCGAGGACCATGTCTCCCTCATTCATGTCTGAACACCCACACCCTTGTCCAATTTCTGCTGCCTGGACTGGACCGTGTTCCATAGATCCTCTGATTTGCTTAGTAACATCAGTCATTCTGAACACTCCCAGGAACTAGGAAGAGAGCCATGGGGCCTCTGAGCCGCCCAACTGGAGGTTCCCTGTCTGTGGAACTTCCTGCTCTTTTCCTGTATCTGTTTTCTCAGGCTTTGTTTCTGCATTTTACTTACAAGACAATCCCATTGTGCTTATCTGGTTTCCCAGCCTTCTGGAAGAGCAGAGATGGCTGAGACACGGTTGCTGCCAACAGGGGGGAGCCCTTGTTGGAATTAGAACCGTCCCCTCTGAGCAGACACATTACAGCGAGTGCCTCTTCGCATGGATGAATTACAAAACCTTACCCTCCCTGGCAGGCTGGATTACCAAAAGGCCAAAAAAATGGTCCACCCGAAGGTAGCCCCCATTCACCCACTAAGTGCAAGGTGCACCCCCACTGCTGAGACAGGACTCATACCCAAGGAGTCAGAAAGTACGAGCCATTCAGGGCAGGATGGAGGCTGCCGTCATCTGCAGACAGCCCCTGAAGTTGTCAGCATGCAACAATGATGTGACATGTGCCCCCATGAGATTCATCGAGAAGACCTTCAGAGACCTGTTTCGGGGCCAAAATGGGCAGGCTTCATTTCCTAAGAAATGCATGCCATCGTGAAGTGAAGAGAGGTAATGTTGATGCATTCTGAGAATGACTGGGTTCTGCTCCTTTCCATTTCCTGTCTGGGTGCAAGCTTGTCCCCTGAGGGCTCCCCCACCGTCTTATGGTCAACAGCCCCAAAGGACAGGAAATAGATCACAGAGATCTGTGGAGGAACAGGGGGGCCACAAAGCATCTCCAGCACCTGTGCCAATATTCATAAGCACCGAAGAAGCGTTTGCTGAATGAACAAGCGAGCAAATGAATGAAGAGAAAAACGGCTAAGAAGGCTTTCCGACATTGGTTGTTTACACTTCTTACAATTTTTACTTTCTGTTAAAAATCAGCCCAGAATAGCCCTAGCTTTGCACCGTGAGTCCTGAGACACGCACACGTCTTTTAATCTACCTCTCTGTGATTTCTTTTCCTTCGAGGATGCTCAGTATTCCTTATCCACAGATTCCTGGACAGAAGCTTACCTGAGTGTTCATTTCTTTCTTTTTCACTAGCAGCAGAGGGTGCCCTGTGAGATTTGGTGGTGGGAGAAGTAGGGGTGCAGAGGGCAAGGGAGGTGGCCGTGACCTCATCCCCTCAGCTGAGATGGAGGTCTAGCCCAGGTTTCATCATTCATTAGCCATGTGATTTTGGGAAAGACGCTTCACCTTTCTTCTACAGAATGTTAATTCATCATCTACTGGGTACCAGCACTGCCCAAGGAGTGGACATGCTGCGGTGAATAGACCCGGGAGGGCCCAGTGTTGGTGCAGCTCGTGTTCTAATGAATAGCCAAGAAAATTAATCATGACACAGGACAACTTCTGATACTGATAAATGCTATGAATAAAATAAAAGCGTGGGCTAGAGGATCACCTGGGGTGGGTGGTGGGGTTTATTTTAGGTAGATTGACCAGGAAGGCCTCTCTGAGGAGGCAAAATTTTCAATGAGTATTGAGAAGGAGCTTACCGTGGAGAAAAGTGTTCCAGGCAGAGCCGTGTGAAGGTCCTGAGGCAGGTCTGGGAAATGTGAGTAACACAGTGAGCCAAGAGGTGAGAGCCTCATGAGCCAGAAGGAGGGGGGCGGAGAGATGAACCTGGAGAGGTGCACTGGGGCCAAATGGGGCAAGATTTAGGCAGGGTGAGGAGCGGGGAGTTATTCTAAGGTCCAAGAGAAGCCATTGGAGGGCTTTAATCAAGGACTGGGGTGTAGAGAAAGAGTGGATGCAGGGGGACTTACTGGGGGATGACCATGATCTGAGCAAGAAGTGATGATAGCTTGGTCCCCGTGCATTGGGCAGAGATTATCTTTTCATTCTTAATCACAGCTAATAGAGGGGGACCTGGAAATCCCACATTCTGGGTCGCACTTGGGAAGCTTCTCTTGGCCTCTCTGCATCACTGGGTCTGGAGTCAGGGTCTGCCCTGTCCCCACCGTGTGGTGGCTCAGATCACCCCACGTTGCCATTTCCAGCTCCTCCCCCCCAGACTGGGGACATCCTGGGGTCAGCCACATGCTCTCATCCACAGTTGGATTTTCAGGTTTGCGTGTTCACAATTCCTTCAGTTTTGATGTCTACTCTCACCCACAAAAACACGCCACGAAGCCTTTTCAGAAAGAATGAGCAGCAATGAATGCTCAACACGTTCCTGTCTTTGGTGGAGTTTTGGGTCCCTCATCTCCACACCAAGCCCGTTTTCAGAATTTTGTCACGAAACACTTTGACATTCTACCTGGCACTTCGGGACACCCATGTCACCCAGGGGGAGGCTGCAGCTCAAAGAGGCCAGGGATGAGCCCCACAGGTGCCCAGGAAGAGAGAGAAGGACAATTATTTTAATAGTTTTATCGTTTAAGTTACCCTGCTTTTAAGTTAACATACGCAGAGCAACGTGACAGCAGTCTTCCTAAGCTGGGTGGTGGGCTCACAGGTGTCCATTTTATTGGTAGGTTTCACGACGCTCTTTGGCACACTCTGTTCCACAATAAAAAATAAAGTCACACATCATCTTGGTTGATAAAAATCTCAATTCCGGGGCACCTGGGTGGCTCAGTGGGTTAAGCCTCTGCTTTTGGCTTGGCTCATGATCTCAGGGTCCTGGGATCGAGCCCCACATCGGGCTCTCTGCTCAGTGGGGACCCTGCTTCCCCCCTCTCTCTGCCTACTTGTGATATCCCTCTGTGTTGAATAAATAAAGTCTTTTTAAAAAATATCTCAATTTCTGTGAATTCCTAGCCACCCACCCTCCAACACCATTCACTTTCACATATGTTCTCACCACCACCGCATCTTCCTCTCAATTAATTTGTTAAAAGAGAACAGATTATGTGTCCTGTAGAGGTTCTCAGAATCTATTTTCCATCCTGGTCGTATGTGTCCACGTACTGTATTTTCTGTAAATCAGCCATCCATGTAGAGGCTTGTTTGCTTTTAGAATATATAAAACATGCACAAGTTTTAAAAATTAAAATGGTCCAAAAAGGTGTCTATTGAAAGGTCAGAGGCCTTCCCGGTCCCTTTCCTCAAGTGTGTTCCCAGAGGCAGTTAGTGTCACATGTGTAAATGGCCTGGATCTGGTTTTATAAACCTGTGAAAACACCATCAAACGAGGAGTGCTTTTTGTTTCTTTGTTTAGTAAATTCTAGAGTTTGGTGGTAAGTATTTAAGCATATAACCACATGGTGCCAGTTACAAATTAGGGTGTGGGCTCCTCTCTTTTAAAAAAAAATAATGTACTTAAGTTTTATATACAGTGAAATCGATTTTTTTTTACTATGCCCTTCTATGAGTTTTTTTTAAAGATTTTATTTATTCATTTGACAGAGACCACAGGTAGGCAGAGGCAGGCAGACAAAGAGGAAGGGAAGCAGGCCCCCACTGAGCAGAGAGCCCGATGTGGGGCTCAATCCCAGGACCCTGAGATCATGACCTGAGCCGAAGGCAGACGCTTTAACCCACTGAGCCACCCAGGCGCCCCTCCTTCTAGGAGTTTTAACACACTTGTAGACTGATGTTTCCCATCACCCCAATCAGGATACAGTCATCCCATCACTCCAGAGAGTTCCCTCTTGCCCCCTGATAGTCAACCCCTCTCCCTACCCTAACCCCTTACAACCACTGACCTATTTTCTGACCCTATAGTTTTTCCTTTTCTAGAATGCCCTATAAATGGAAACGTACAGCATGTAACCTTTTGAGTCTAGCTTCCTTTCCTCAGCATGAGATTCATACACTTTGTTGTATGTAACAATAGTTGATCTCTTTGTGTCACCGAGTATCCCACTGTACGAACGTATCAGTTTGCTTGTCCATTCACCCTTGAAGGCATTAGGCATTAGTATCATATCTAAGAAATCTCTCTAACCCAAGGTCACAAAGACTTACCCTGTGTTTTCTTCTAAACCTTTATAGTTTTACCTTTTACATTCAGACTGTGATGCATTTTAAGTTCACTTTGATTTGAGGTGTGGAATTTAAGTTGAGGTACTTTGTTGTCTTTGTGTGTATGTGTGTGTATTGATGATTGATTGATTGTTCCAGACAATTTGTTGAAAAGACTTATCCCTCCCCTTTGACTTGTCTTTACAACTTTGTAAAAAATCAATTGGTTGGGGGCACCTGCGTGGCTCAGTGGGTTAAGCCTCTGCCTTTGACTCGGGACATGGTCTTGGGGTCCTGGGATCGAGCCCCACATTGGGCTCTCTGCTCGGCGGTGAGCCTGCTTCCCCCTCTCTCTCTGCCTGCCTCTCTGCCTACTTGTGATCTCTGTTAAATAAATAAATAAAATCTTTTAAAAAATCAATTGGTTGTTTCAATGTGTGTCTATTTCTGGACCCCCATTCTATTCCTTGGATTTGTGTCTAGTCCTTCACTAATAATTTTATGGTTGTTTTTAAAATAGGGAGATGAGTCCTCAAATTTAAAAAAAAAATTTTTTTTTGGCTACTTCAGTTCTTAGAAATTTTAGAATCTGCTTATCTTCTATCTGCAACAGAAATCTGCTGATATTTTTATTGGAATTACATTAAATCTATAAATCAGTTGGAAAGAAGGGACATCTCAACTATATTGGGTCTTCCAGGTCATAAACAGTGTGTATCTCCATTTATTTTGGAGTTCTTTGATTTATTTCATCAGCATTTTGTGGTATTCGTCGTACAGATCCTACAAGTGTTTTGTTAGCTTTATTTCTCTTTTTAAGTATTTCTTTTCCTTTTGGAGCTACTTTAAATGGCATTGCATTTTAAATTTTGGTTTCCAGTTGTTCCTTTCTTAGCATATAGAAATATGCCTGATGTTGTATGCTGACATTATATCCTGTGATCCTGGCAAACTCACTATTAGTTCTAGGAGATTTTTTTGGTAGATTCTTAGGGATTATATATGTACACCTATTACGTGTGAATAGGGTTGTTTTATTTGCAAATAGTTTTATTTCTTCCTTTCCAATATGTACACCTCTTTTCTTTTTCTACTTTTTTTTTTCTGTCTTGTTACACTGGCTTCCAATAATTTGTTGGTTTGTTGAGTAGAAATGGTGAGAGTGAATGTCCTTGCCTTTTCCTAATCTTTGAGGGGAACTATTCAGTTTTTTTTAAATTTTTATGTATGTTAGTTGAGAGGTTTTTTGGTCTAAGCCCTATATTAGATTAATGAAGTTCCCTTATTGTCCTAATGTATTCTAAGTTTTTATCATAAAATTAAAATTTGTCGAATGTTTTTACTGCCTCAACTAATAAGAACATATGGTTTTTCTTTTTTAGTCTTTAATATAACAGATTACCCTGCTTGCCTTTCAGATATTGAACCAGTCTTGCATCCCTGGGATAAACCCCACCAAGTTGTTATGCATTATTCTTTTTATATATTCCCGGTCTTCATTTGCTAATATTTTGCTCAGAATTTTTTTCATATATGTTTATAAAGGATATAGGTCTATTTTCTTTTCTTGTACTATTTTTGTCTGGTTTTGATATCAGGAGAGTGCTAGACTCCTAAAATGAGTTGGGAAGTGTTAACCCACTTATTTTATTTTGGGGGCATATGAATTACTTAGAAATGTGTTGTTTAATATTCCGGTATTTGGAGATATTCTAATTATTTTTATATTACTAATTTCAAGTTGAATTTCATTATGATCAGCAAACCTACTTTGTATAATTCAGTTATTTTAAAATTATTAAGGTTTGTTTTGTAACCAAGGGTATTGTCTATCTTGGTGAGTGTTTCGTGTACACTTGAAAAGAATTCATATTCTGCTGTTGTTGTATGTAGTGTTCTATGAATGCCAGTTAAATTCAGTTGGCTGATAATATTCAATTTTTCTGTATATTCAGTTAGTTGATAGTATTCAGTTTTTCCATGTCCTTCTTGATTTTCTATCTTCTGGTTCTATCAGTCACTGAGAGAGTACTGTTAAAATTTCCAGCTATAATTGTGGATTTGCCTACTTGTAATTTAGTTTCATTAGTTTGCCTTTGTGTATTTTGAAGCCCTGTTTTTAAGTGCATACAGGTTTAGAATTGTTATAGCTTCTTCATAAACTGACTCTTTTATTATTATGAAATGTAATAAGAAGCTTATTCTGACAATTTTCCTTGCTCTGAAATTACTTTGTCTCGTAATAATACACCTACTTCAGCATTCTTTTGATTAATATTCAAGTAGTATATATATTTTTTGTTCTTTTGCTTACCTATGATATTATATTTAAAGTAAATTTATTGTAAACAGCATAGAGTTGGTTCTGATTTTTTTTTAGTGCTGACTGTCTATGTCTTTTAATTGGTGTGTTTAGACAGTTTACATTTAATATAACTATTAATATATTTTTATTCAGGTCTACCACTTTTATTATTCATCTTCTGTTTGTTATTTCTTAGTTTTGTTGCTCTGATAGAGGGAAGAAAGCATTAAGGATTCTTCCCATGTCCTTGGAACTGTAATTCCTCTAGTCAGAGGGAAGAATTTCCCTTTTTCAGAATTTTAGGCACCTGTTTGGCCACCATGGCCAACCACTGTTGCTGCTATTGCTATTAAAAGATTGCCTGGGGGGGGTGTGCCTGGGTGGCTCAGTGGGTTAAGCCTCTGCCTTCGGCTCAGGTCATGATCTCAGGGTCCTGTGATCGAGTCCCGCAAAGCCTCTGCCTTCGGCTCAGGTCATGATCTCAGGGTCCTGTGATCGAGTCCCGCATCGGGCTCTCTGCTCAGCGGGGAGCCTGCTTCCCTCTCTCTCTCTGCCTGCCTCTCTGCCTACTTGTGATCTGTCCCTGTCAAATAAATAAATAAAATCTTTAAAAAAAAAAAAAAAAGATTGCCTGGGGGATATGGAAGGAGGAATTGCAAAAGAAAAAGTAAATACCCCATCTCTTCAATCCTTTGGGGACCCTTTTTTTGTTCCTCAGACCAGAAAGAGAGGCTTTTCTTCTAGCTCTTTCTGTCTGCCCTAAGTGTGGACTTGTGAGTTTCAGGCTATCTTTGTGGTCCAGACCAAGGGATAATGGGGAGGGGGGAAGTGAAGAAAACTCATTGCCAGATTGTTCATGAACTGGTTTTCTTCCCCATTCTGCCTGATACCACTTACTTCTCAGCATCCTCAGATAGCCATGCCATGCATACCATCCAGAATTTTTAGTTTTTTTTGAGTGGGAGAGTTACAACAGAGTGTACTTACTCCACGTTAACTAGAACCAGGACCTTCAATATCACATTTTGATGTTTAGTGTTTTTTGTTTTGTTTTGTTTTTTAAGATTTTGTTTATTTGGGAGAGAGAGATTGAGAGAGAGAGAATGAGAAGGTAGAAGGTCGAGGGAGAAGCAGACTCCCTGCAGAGCTGGGAGCCCAGTGCGGGACTCGATCCCAGGGCTCCAGAATCGTGACCTGAGCTGAAGGCAGTTGTTTAACCAACTGAGCCACCCAGGAGCCCTGATATTTAGTTTTTACTGACTTTTTACAATACATCTGAGGAAATTTAGAAATACATTTTTAAAAAATTAATGTGTTAGAAATGTGTTAACTGTTTTGTTACCTAGTGTTTGAGATGAATACTTCTGAAAATCTTTTTAATTCAGTAAATGTAAATATACGTCATCATTTTCATGTCTGCTTAGTATTCCATTGCATGAGTAACTTTAATTTGCTTAATTGACACTCTGCCATTGGGCCTTTAAGTTTCTTCTGTTTTTCTCCCTTTATTTTTTTAAAAGATTTTATTTATTTATTTGACAGAGAGAGATCACAAGTAGACAGAGAGGCAGGCAGAGAGAGAGAGAGAGGGAAGCAGGCTCCCTGCTGAGCAGAGAGCCCGATGCGGGACTCGATCCCAGGACCCTGAGATCATGACCTGAGCCGAAGGCAGCGGCCTAACCCACTGAGCCACCCAGGCACCCCTCTCCCTTTATTAACAATGTTTTGACGGATATTGTTGTATACTCTCCTTATGCACTTATCCAATTATTTCCTTAGGATAAATTCCTAAGAGTGGAGTTGCTTGGACAAAAAGGATACACATTTTGAATTTTGATGTTTATTGCCCAACTACCCTCCAGGAAAGCTATACCAATTTCTGCTCTCAGCAACTGAGTACGGAGAAAATTTTCCCATATCTTCAGCAACAGTTGTTTCTATCTTTTCTAATAATTGCCAATGGTATATCACATTTTAACATTCCTTCCAATGATTAGCAATCATCTAGAATTATTCAGAATACATTATAATTTTAATGCATTCAGTTCGATCAGTGATATTTTATACTTTTTTTTTAAGATTTTATTTATTTATTTGACAGAGAGAGAGATCACAAGCAGGCAGAGAGGCAGGCAGAGAGAGAGGAGGAAGCGGGCTCCCTGCCGAGCAGAGAGCCCGATGCGGGGCTCGATCCCAGGACCCTGAGATCATGACCTGAGCCGAAGGCAGCGGCTTAACCCACTGAGCCACCCAGGCGCCCCATATTTTATACTTTTAATATTAATTTTTATTGTGGTAAAATATACATATCATAAAATTTTCCATTTTAACCATTTTAAAGTGTATGGATTTGGTGTCATTAAGTGCATTCACAATATTGTACAATCCCCACAGTCCATTTCCAGAAATTTTTCATCATCTCTGTACCCACTGAATAATAATTCTCCTCTCCTCCTTCCCCACAAGCCCTGGTAACTCTGTTACACTTTTCTCTCTCTGTGAATCTGCCTATTGTTAGTGCCTCATGTAAATAGAATCAAATATTTGTCCTTTTGGCCTGATGTATTTCACTTGCATGATGATTTCAAAGCTCATCTATGATGTAGCATGTGTCCAAAGTTCATTCCACTTTAAGGTTGAATAATTTTCCATCATATGGATATACCACATTTTGTTTACCCATTCACCTGTTGATAGACGTTTGAAGTATTTCCAATTTGGGGCATTTTGAATAATGCTGCCATGAATGCTGATATGCAAGTATCTGCTAGAGTCCCTATTTTCAGTTCTTTTGGGTATTTACCTAGGAGGGGAATTTCTGGGTCCTGTGGTAAATCTGTGTTTAACTTTATGAGGAATCACTATACTCTTTTTCCACCACAGCTGCACCATCTTGAATTCCAACCAGCAACACACCAGGTCTAATGTTTCCATATCCTTGCCAACCCTTGCTGTCGCTTTCTTTTTTAAGCAGCTGTCCCAGTGGGTGGGGAGTGATTCATCTATATTTTTAAACTATCTTTATTAGATTTTGCTATCAAGGCTAAGTTGGCTTTTTCAGAGAATCTCTCCTTCTTTATGCTTTTGAACAGTTGAAATAGCTTAACATTTTTCATTGCTGGTTTGAGAGAACTTATCAGAGGAACCATCTGAGACATATATCAACTGTTTGTTTTTTTTTTAAAAGAGATTTATTTATTTATTTTAGAGCATGTGTACCAGTGGGGAAGAGGCAGAAGGAGAGAGAGAATCTCAAGCAGGCTCCACACCGAGCACAGAGCCTGATGCGGGACTCCATGTCCTGACCCTGAGATCATGACCTGAGCTGAAACCGGGAGTGGGACACTTAACCAACTGAGCCTCCCAGGCACCCTGACATATATTACTTTTTAAGAGCTAATTCTTTGATGGCTCTCTTTGTTTCTTCATTGATCACTAAGAAAAGCAGTTTTCCTAATTCAATGGAGGCTTTTGTGTCATTTTTATTTCCCTAGAAAACCATGTGTGAGATATAGGGTTCATTTTTTTTTTTTGCTACAAATAAACATATTACATATCATATATGTACATATGTGGCATGCACTGTGTTATCTTTTCTAATCATTGTCGATAGCATATCACATTTTAATGCTCAATTATATGATTTGTTTATATGATTATCAATAGGTTACAGTAACTTAGCGTACATTATATTTTATTCCATTGAGTATATATGACACTTACCATTCCTGATATTTTCTTATTTCTCTCTCTCTCTCTCTCTCTCTCTCTCTCCGAATTAGCTTTCTCAGGTATCTTTATTCACTTATTCTTGGATTTGGTCAGAGTTCCTCTGCTTTTCAGTTTTGGAGTTTGTTGCTCTGGGAAGCAGGCTTTGGGGGGGTTCCCCTGACTGGGGTCACGGTGGGGCAGCCAGGGGTCATGACATTCGAGAGCCGGATAGTCTGAGTTCGGTGCTCATTCCTTTACTTGCCATCTCTTTGACCTTGAATCATTATTTAACCTCTCTGTGCTTCAATTTCCCCATCTGTAGAAGATAGTACCTACCTTATACAGTTAATATGAATGTTAAAAATTTGATTGTTTTAACGTGTTTAGAAGAGTACCCAGCACACAGCCAGCACCATAGAAGAATTCCTCCAACGCATTAGGAGCCTAGGTCCCCTAGGAGCCTCTCCGCTCCCCCAAATACACTTTCTGTACCTTCCCACCACTTAGCTAACTGCTTCTTATCTTGCAGAACCACCTCTCTGCGGAAAAACAACCACTTTATTTTCCATTCTGCTGCCTGAGACGACCACATCCTCCTCACTCACACCCCAGCCTCCCATGGAGAGCTCAGGTCAGTATGACTGGGGGCAGCGGGGTCTCACAAGCCTGGTTTCGTCGTGGGGAAGGCCTCCCTTGCGGGCGAGAAGGCCCCCAGGGCTGGCAAGACCACCTTCACCTTCACCCAGACCCCCAGCTCAGCTGCCCAAATGTGAGAACATCTTGAGGAGTGGACGGCCACACACCTGTATGAGACCCAGCTGCTTACAGGTCACTGCGCTGGACACGGGGATAATGACAATGAGGGTCAAGATCTATCACCAAATGTTTGTATTTACTTAACAAAAACCTCTGTAGTGCTTATAATCTGCCAAGTAGTGATAAAGACACTTGACAAATAGTATCTCACTTGAGTCTTTGTAAAGACCCCATGAGATAGATGTTATCCCCCATTTCGCAGAAGGAGAAAGTGAGACCCAGAGTCTTTGTAAAGACCCCATGAGATAGATGTTATCCCCCATTTCGCAGAAGGAGAAAGTGAGACCCAGAGGGGAGAGGTACTGCTCCCAAGGCCACCCACAGATACCGTATAGTCAAACCAGGGTTTGACCCCAGCAATCTGGGTCCGGCTCTGTGCCCTAAGTTATTTCACTGGGGGTGTCCTGTGCGTTCATCAGAAGGATCCATGAGGTACAGTATCAATGTAATCTTCCTCGTTTCAATGAAGGGGAAACGGAGGCTCAAGTTAGGTAATTTGTGCAAAGCTACACAGCTGGTAAGTGGCAGAACCATGATCAGAACCAAGGTCTGGCTCATTCCCAACCCTAGTCTCTTCATGCCTTATCAATCTGGGACACAAGGAGAGATGACCCTTCCCTCGAGATGTGTATCACCAACGGTCACCCGGGAAGTCCCACAGCACTCCTCGTGAGACGTAGACTCTGATGCCCTTAAAGACCCCCATCCAGGGAAGGGGAGGGCATGCCCAAGGCAGGTGCAGCTACTGGGTTGTTACCATCCCTCAGACATGTGTCCTTTACACACACACACACACACACACACACACACACACACACACACACCCCACTGCATAGAGCCTCACACAGCCAGACGTTCCATCTGAATCAGACAAGTCCATGAATCCTGGCACTGAGATATTCTGGGCTGTCCTTAACCAGCTGGGGTTTGCCCTGGGAGGATAGTGGTAGAGCCAGCCCCGTAAAAATCTAAATATTTCAAAACCAACTTACTTTGTCCTGACTTTAATTATAACAGTAGACGCACGCCATGCTGTGTTTTAGGAAGAAAGGTGCTCCAATAAATTTTCTTTGGACACAAGCAGTAGAAACCCATAGGGCTAGTTTAACTACCAAAAATAAAGAATGGCCTAGCATTGAAGGACCAGCTGAAGCCCCAGGCACCAGCAAGGGCGGGGAGCAGAGCGGACCCACCCCTAGGACGGGAGGAGGTAGACAGTGACCTCAGAGAACGCTCTGCGCCTTCTTCCCTGCTGGCCATCATCGGCACAAGGTTCGCCTAGAGGGAGAGAGAGTCCGTTGGCCAGCTCAGTCCTGTGCCCAAGTATGCGGAAGTAGAAAGGTATAAATTACCCTCCCAGCTTGGGCTCTGGGCTCAGACCTTTGGAGAACACTGTCCTGAGGAGTCCACCAGTGTTAAATAAACCTCCAATCCTCCAAACTCTCCAAATGCCCCTTGGTTCTTCCTTCAGGATCCAGTCCAGGTTCCCTAACAGTGGGAATTCTCCCGAGTGGGGCATCCACACGAGGAAATGGTGCTGCTGATTACGTGTCTGGATTTTTCTTTCACTGAAACCACTGGCATTGGGTATTTGAGTCAGGACCCTGGGAACCTCAGCCCTATTCCCAACCCCACCGATACTCTAGACCCGCACAGTCCTCCAGATTTAGAAAATGGGTCCTTTTCCTCTCCAGCAAAACTATGGGGTGGGGTCAGAAAAAAAAAAAAAAGAAAAAAAAAAAGGTAATTTGGTAATTTGGCAGAGCAAGGCCAAAGGCCACAGCCTCACCAAGATCACAGTGAGCAGGGAGGATTGCTGGGCAGGGGAAACCACAGATACCCACCACCAAGGATATGACAGGTGACCCCCTCCCACATCAGATGGGCAGAAGGAAACATCCCAAAATTCCGATGCTTGCCCTGGGAGCTCTGAGGGGGAGGGGGCGTTCATGATCAGAACTGCAGTTGTATGGGCTGTGTTCCCAAATTACAAATGTTTATAACCTTCCCCACCGTCCTAGAGCCCTAAAGTGTTCTGTCATTCTAGAGTCAAGAAGAGGGGCACCTGAAAAATTATTTATTTTAAGGGATACAAAAGAGCAGTGTGGCACAGGCACCAAAGCTGTGGTTATTTTGCCATCCCTGCAAATCTGAGCCTTTGTTCCACATGGGGGCAAGGAGGATCAGGTGTGGGATGGAAGAAAACTGTGAGCCCCATTACTCTGGCTGATGGTGTGTCTGGGTGCTGAGCCCAGATTTCAGTGACCAGCTGAGAGGCTGAGACCAGGGGATTCCCAGATGAGTCCTCGGCCCTGGTTGGAAGGGCATTCCGTGAGGTCCAGATGGTCAATATGTCAAGGTCAGAGAAATTTCACCCTCTGAAAACCAGGGAAACCAATGTACCCAGTGACATCCATCTGTACAGAGCTCGGGAGTCCCAAGTCTGAGTCAGAACACACACACAAACCAATCGTGTTCCTCTCAGTTGTTTTATGGCTCACCTGACATGAGGAAACGGGCCCTGGGGTTAGTGATTTTATAGCGATTTTAGAAGAGAATGGTCCAGAAAGTGTTTGTTGGTATTTGCCATTTCCATCCCAGGGAGGGGGAGCTGATTCTGACAGCTGCTATCCGGAAAGCAGAAAAGGACAATACTTTCCAGTACTCCAGTTTGAGGGGAACATCCCTTGGAAAGTACAAATTCAACCTCTTTGGTAGTAATTTTCTGGGTACCAAGTGACCCGAGTGTCCCTATAACCCTTGCATCTGGATGGACACATCTACCGCCTGCCCCAATTCCACTCCTTGGCTAAAGAAGGCTGAGGAAATACTTAGTTTGTTCCACCAGCCCTCTCCATCCCGATGCCTTGGGCCTCTGCGGGTGTGTTAGGAAGGGTGTCCTACTGTACAACCATGTGCAGAATGATTTGTCTTAAGGAATTTGCTCACATTATTATGAAGGCTGACAAGTCCCAAAGCCTGCAGTTGGCAAGCTAGGATCCAGGAGAGCCTATGGTATAGTTCCAGTCCAAAGGCAAGGAAAAAACCAGTGTCCTAGCTGGAAGGCAGTCAAGCAGGAAGAATTCCCTATTACTTGGAGGTGGGGCGGGTGTCAGCCTTTTGTTCTGTGCAGGCCTTCTACTGATTAGATGAGGCCCACCCACGTTAGGGAGAACAGTCTGTCAACTCAGTCTAGTGGTTTAAAAGCCTCATTCAAAAACACCCTCCCAGAGATACCCAGAAGAATGTTCGAACAAATATCTGGGGGTCCTGTGGCCCAGTCGAGGTGACCCATAAAAAACCGTGACAAATAGGTATGGGGTGACTTCAAGACAACAAAGACAGGTCTGCTTAGAAAAATCTTAGAAGATTTTATTCATGTCATGGCTGGACCCCAAGAGAGTTAGAGCCATGTTGTCTGCTGCCTAGTTCCCAGGGTCACGTTTCTGAAGAAATGCATACGTCTTGCAAAACAAGTGAAATACAGCAATAATAAAAATGAAACTTCCTCCCATTATGTTTTTTGAATCTCCTTCTGTCACCATGAAGCCAGGAAGGAGCCATTCTGACCCTGTGACCTTCATCCTTTATGCAGGGATAATCAGCCTCTGTGAGCATCTCGGCACCTGACTCCTTCCTTGACTAACAGCTCAATTGTCCAGAGCTCTCAGCTTAAGAGCTAAGACAGTAATTGCTACCCTAACTATCCATTAGAGTGTCCTGGGGAGCTATTAAAAAAGAAATTATTAGTCCCTACTCTCAGAGATCTGATTTAAGCTAGTTTGCTGGGGGGCTGTATGTTAGTGTTTTTTTAAAGCTCTCTGGTGATTCTCCTGTGCAACCAAGATTGGGAAGGAGAGAAAAGGCAAACATCCTACAAGGACTGTCTGGGACCACAGGGCAACACAGAGCTGGAATGGCCTTGTGCTGCTATAGCTTCGAATGGCCTGAAATCGAAGACTGGACCTTGAACTACCTTGAGAGTTGCGACTCTGTCCAGGCACCTTTATCTGGGGCATTGGCTTTTGGTATTCGAAGCCCAGATACGCATAGATAGACATATGTTGTTCTCCCTTTTCCGGCTAAGCAGGTGACTATAAGGGGACATAATAAGAGTGGAGCTTTAGAGGAAGAGCGTCCGCCAAAGGGACAGCTCTCTTCCAACAGCTCTGTGCCCTCACACAAATGCCAGCCTCATTTGTCCAGCTGTCAAATGGGACGAGAGCCTCCAAGGTCCTTCTGGGTCTGACCTCTGTGTTCGGAGAGGTAATACGGCACAAGACTAAGAGCTCTTGACTTGGAATCTACAAAGCAGAACAGGAAGAACTGTATTGCCCTGCTGAGCTCCCAGGGCTCTGCTCAGAAGCCAGTGAGATGAGATTCCAGAAAATTATCTGCGCGTCCGAGGGTCTGTCAGAAAGGCTAGCTGGTACACCCGTGACCCCGATGTCGGTGGGTTAGCACAACCGACGCTTACGTCTCACATCACCATCCAGGCTGGGCTCCAGTCCTTCAGGGATGTGCCCTCTCATGGCACCATCTCCTCCAACACGTCTTCCAAGGTCACCAAAGAACAGGAAGAGAGAGGTGGCGGATAATACAGAGGATTTTTTTAAAGGTTTTATGTATTTATTTGAGAGAGTGAGAGAGCGAGCACAAGCAAGGGAGCTGCAGACGGAGAGGGAGAAGCAGACTCCCCGCTGAGCGGGAAGCCCGAGGTGGGGCTTGATCCCTAGACCCTGGGGTCATGACCCGAGCCGGAGGCAGATCCTTAACCCATGGAGCCACCCATGTGCCCCAGTGCAGAGGATTTTATGTCATACGTTGTGTCCACCGCATTCCACTAGACAGGCTCAATGCGTGACGTCCATCTAGCTGCAGGGGATTCTGGGAAATGTAGTCTTCCCGGGGACCCAGGACAAACATGAACTCGGTTTGATGAACACCTCACATTGTCTTACCACACCTCCGTAAGACTCTCTGTGTGTATGCCTTTTATGTGCTATTTAAATGTGAGATATTAATAGTAACATGATGCCTAATAGTAATATCTCACATTCCTGGATGGAGGGGAAGGTAATAATTATGAATGGCCTTTATTTATTGGCTGTTCTGAGTCAAGAGTAATGTTAGACATGCATGTCATATACGAATAACCCTGAGACGCTTGAGGCACAAGAAATATCCTCTTTCTTTCGTTTGCTTAATCAGATCAAATCCAGCTTCAAGCTCTCATTTTCCAAGGTCAGTACAAATTCCAGAGTCATTTGCCTGGGCTGCCTGCCCCCTGTTTGTGATCTCATAAGCCCAGAGGTTACAAAGTCTTCATGATGGGAAGAGGCTGTGTCTTCAATCCACTGTAGCTGCCACACCCCCGTCCCTGAACAGGTTGGCCAGGTGTGCACGGTCCATAGGGAGAGAGAGGGTTCCTTTGGAGACATTCTAATGCGCTGGCAAAGGTGACCCAGGAGACCACAGCCGTGGCCCTCAAGCACCAAGTATAGTGCTCACCTGCCTTCGTCTGAGCTCTCAGCCAGCCCCCGAGGCTATGTCCCAGCCAGCCCCAATCTTTCTCATTCTTTGGGTCCCCATAACCCTGTGCTCTTACAGCCCTGGGGCATCCAGCCTCCCACCTCGGATTGCCACTGTCCTCAATAGCTACAAGCAGCAGGAAGCCTCCGGGTTCCTTTGAGACATTTCCAGCTCGGTTGTCTCAGTCCTAGAGCCAGGGGTCTCAAACTCAAGGGGCCAGGCACAGGGTGTCGATGAGCCAGACAAGGAGAGGGGGCCGCTGTGAAGAACCGGGGTAGCTGTGCCCCGTCGATTGTCACATGTGCGAAGAATGCATGCCTGGTGTCAACAGACTTTCCAGGGATGCCAGAAACCCAAACTTTCATGCAAAATCTCCTGATTTGTACATGTCAGCAGCTGATTTGATTTTTTTTTTTTCCCAAGACACTCTACAAGCCCAAACAAAACACGTCTGCAAGCCAGATGCGGACCAAAGCCTGAACGCTTGTTCCGGCCGCCCAGACTTTCGAAAACATACTTTATGTGGGGCTGTCTCCTGGGGCTATTGGCAACTTCTCTATTTTTCTCTGAAACATAAAAGCTTGACTCCTTGTGCAAGGCAGAGGAACCCAGGGCTCAGAAGACAAAGGCTTGGCTGCCCTTCTAGGGAGGGGCAGGGAGGAGATGATGACTATCATAGTTTGAAGTCTGTGCTGTCCACGGAGAGGCGGCTGGGGACGGAGGGAGACAGAAGGAAGGAAGGAAGAAAGGAGAAAGTAGACATAACAATGTTTTAAAAACTCTGCCTGCATTAACTCATTAAATCTCCATGTAAGGTTGGGGCGCCTGGGTGGCTCAGTGGGTTAAAGCCTCTGCCTTCGGCTCAGGTCATGATCTCAGGGTCCTGGGATCGAGGCCCACATCAGGCTCTCTGCTTAGCAGGGACCCTGATCCCGCCCCCCCCCCCACTCTCTCTGCCTGCCTCTCTGCCTACTTGTGATCTCTCTCTGTCAAAATAAGTAAATAAAATTAAAAAAAATCTCCATGTAAGGTGGACACAGGTAGTTAGAAAGGCAGCTTGTGACCAGCCTTCGTGCCAGGCTTCATGATTTCCTTGCCAGGGGGGCGGGGGGTGGGGAAGGGTGGGGGGTGATGCACAGCCCAGCAGAGTGGCGGGGGGAGAAACTTGAGCTGTGAGAGCCGCCCACTCTCAGCCTTGGGGAGACTCAGAAACAGACTTTGATGAGGTCCAAGGGGACCAAGTGAGCAGCAGGAGAAAGGTGGGGGTTTTTCGAGAAGCAGGGGAGCCCTGGCCAACTTAGCCGAGCTCATGCCAGAACCCCAGAGGGGTTCGGTCCCTGAGCACCAGTGCTTTGGCTGAACACGTTCTACCTGCTGATTCTTTAAAACATGTGATCTCTACCTGTATCCTTCCAAAGGAGTGCGAGGCAATTATGATGCAGGTTTCGTAAAACATAAAGCAAGAGCCCCAAAGAGGAGCAGAGAGGAGACGTCCCTGTCCCTGGAGATAAGCTGGTTTTTGAGGCTGGGCCCCCACTTTGTCAGTTTCCTGACAACCCAACAAAAGAGGAACCCCTGAGGCATGTGGTTGGTATTCTCTGACAACCAAAGGCACACTTGGCTCGTGAAGGAAGACAGACGCTTGGTGAGAGCCAGTCAGAAAGAGGAATTTATGGTGTGGGAAGTGTCTCTCATGCTTCCTGTTTTTAGTCTGGAGTCTCCGAGAAGCAGACCTCATGATGGGGTGGCCATGCAGGGCTTGAGGTGGGGACACAGCCCAGGGGCAGGCTACGGAGAGAGCGCTGATGGGTGTCCAGCTCCGAGGGAAGGAGAAAGAGTTGAGGTGCTCGTGGAAATGCATTCGACCCAGTTGTGACCAAGAAAGGCTCAGCAGTGTGGTTGGGGAGCCCTGAGCCCAAGTCAGGTGCCTCAAGGGTGCAAGTCTTGGAGGAGGAGTGTCACAGTGGCCGGGAGTGTGGCCCCGCACCAGGTGATGGGCTGCAGATGCCCAGCCCTGAGCGCCCCCTCCCACCCTGACCAGCTAACCTCTTCTTGCAGTGGGAGATGGGCCAGGGGCCTCCCCACCACTCCCATGCTTTCCGGATGTCAGTGGCTCATTCTTGTACCACACTCACGCTTTGACATGCCAACGGACCACAGCTGAAGAACAATCTCATGACACTGGTTTCAGTGGCAAAAGAGACTTCATTCAAGACAGTCACACCAGGGGACAGAGATGGGGCTCCACCCCAAATGACACAAAGACATCGGGGGAGTTACAAGCCCATGGATTGCAAGGGGGTGGGGCAGGTGGGAAATCAGTCCGAGGAGACGTGGGGCGTCTAGATTTGGCTAACGGTGTTCTGCTCAAGCTGGGCCAGGCCAGCGGGATGGGGTGAGGGACAGAACCGGGGCCAGGGCTGGGGTCTGGAGGGGAAGTTGGCTTAGCAAAGCCTGAGTTCAGTTTGATGAGGGGACAGTCTGTCGTTTCCTGTCCCATCCTTGATCTGACATGAAATTGACTTGAAATTTAGGAACACATATTTTTTTGAACACATAAAGATAAGTGCCTAATTATTCAGGTTTTAGGACTGCATGAGTGTCCCCTAAAACAGCCCTGTGAGCCACCAGTGGAATACCCACGGTGCTTTGGGGAACGTGGGTTTTACAGAGAACAGGGAGGTGCTGATGGAAAGGCTTATTGGAGAGCTGTGTGCTGGCTGCCTGCTCTAAGTTGATCACTTTGGGGCACCTCTTGGGGCTTAAAGAAGGGGTGAAAGATGGTCTCAGGGAGAGCAGACATGGGGGTGAGGGTGAGGCCGGGGTCGCTGAGCTCCAAAGCTCCTGGCCCAGTGCTCCCCCACCCACCCCTGCTGCCCAGATGCGGAGCTGGACCTCCAGCGGAGCGTGCAAGCTGTTCTCCGGGAACTCAGCCCCCATGCCCCAGCCCTGCAGAGCAACCAAGGTAAGAGCCAGCAGGCAGCCTCTGTCCCACTCCTTCTCAGCCACCTCCCCAGCTCCCCGTGCGAGCAAAATTCCTCTTGACTCTCTGGACCTGCACGACCTCCAGACACGTGGCCCCAGGTGCTGAGCTCCAAACATCGCCAGCCTGTAGGCCACACGCACACTCTGGCCCACTCATGTCCCACATCCCTGCCTTTCCACCCCGAGAATGCACTGTCCTTGACGGGCAGTGGAACAGAAATCCTCCACGTGTGACAAGCCCTCCCCACCGTGTCGCCAGAGCCAGACGCCCGGCTGAGGGGTCAGATCTGTAGTCAGTCAGAGTCACAGTGTGGGGCTCCAAGGGCTCAGGGTCCTGCTCAGGGGGATCCCCTCTAAGAGCTCCTATGCCCCGCCTGCGTGTGCTGGGGTCCTCTCTGTCCTGGCCAGGCATGTGGAGATGGTCCCTGCACAAGAAGGTCGAGAGAGATCCTGGGAAGAGTCCGGTGCTGGTCCGTATTCTGCTCAGAGAGCTGGAAAAGGTGGGTTCTTGGGTTTCAGGGAGGCAGGTGGGTGGTGGGGAGGAGGAAGAGAGAGGCCAAGCCAGCTGGGGCCTCAGTCCCATCAGTGCTGCATCCACCCTCCCCCCAACTGTGGTCCTTTGTGGACCTCCTGCGTGATTTTCAGCAGCTCTGTCTCCCTCCTCTACTTCTTGAAGGAATATTTTCTTTACGCTGACTCCCACGGTTTCATGTGACTTAGCGTATTTCAGAAAGAAGCTCTGTACCATGGCTACACATGGAAAACCCCCACTTGTGGGAACAGAAAATGCGGATAAACATAAATGCATACCTATTAAAAATGTTTCAAAATTGTTCTTGTAGGGGCGCCTGGGTGGCTCAGTGGGTTAAAGCCTCTGCCTTCAGCTCAGGTCATGATCTCAGGGTCCTGGGATCAAGCCCTGCATTGGGCTCTCTGCTCCTTGGGGAGCCTGCTTCCCTCTCTCTCTCTCTGCCTGCCTCTCTGCCTACTTGTGATCTCTGTCCATCAAATAAATAAATAAAATCTTTTTAAAAAAAAAGTTGTTCTTGTACCTCCCCAAAATGATCCCCTCCTCCATGCTCTGTGTTGTATCCATTTGGGAGATGCTGCTCTCGGGGCACCTCCATGTCGGGGGGCTGGCCTACTGCTCGGCACCAGCTCCTGCCCCGAGTGGATGCCCCCCACACCCCCAGGCTCTCCCAGCCCGCTCCACCCCCATGCTCCCTCCCCACCCCACCCCTTCCTTGCTGGGGCAGGCTGTGCCCTTTTCCCTCCCCTTGGCATGGTGAGATGCTTGCCTTTTACCCCATCTCCTGCCCACACCTACCCCCACCCAACCTGTGTTCTGCTAGGAGGTGGTGAGCCCACCTCGAGCCCCAGCCCAGTAAATGCCCCGTGGTCTCCTGTTTTCTAGGCAGAAAGCGAAGACCTCCGGCATGTCATCATTCCCTTGCTGCATACTCTGCTGTACGTGCTCACTAAGGTGAGCTAGAGCGGAGGGTCGGGGGCATCGTGGAACCCCATGAGCACCAGGGCCAGACACTGTCTTCTCCCTCAGAGGATGCCTGTCTCTGCGTGGGCGAGCCTAGAGCTCTTGGACTACCCGCCCTAAACTGGCTTCTCCACTCTAGCTGTGCCCTCGCCCTAATACACGGAGGGGTGTCCTGGGGCAGAAGTGGGGGAAGTGGGGGAGGCGGTGTGTAGAATGCACGAGAGCCTCGAATGTCAGAAGAAAGTCCTCGGGATTGCTTCTCTGTGCGCTGGGGGCCATCGCTGACCCTGTACAGAGGAGAGACAAGCCGTGGAGAAAACGTCTTGAGAACGGGAACCAGGAGCTGTGTATAGTCGCGGGGGGTGGGAGTGGGCAGCAAGGGGGATGAGGGGCGTGACGAGCAGTTCAGGGGCTGCTGGAATCCAGGAGCAGAATGGGGCTGAGCTCCAGCAGGGTAGGAGCCTGGGGGGTGGGTGGGGAAGGGGAGCCCCCGGGCACTGCGCTGTGAGCATCGTGGCCACGGGACAGCCAAGCTTGGAACCTGGAGCTCTGCAGGAATGAGGAAGAGGGTGCTGAGAGGGGTGGATTTGCTAGCAGAACAGGGGGAGATGGGTTCCCACCACAGTGAATTGGAGCAGGGTGTCAGGAGGTGTGTCATGGGCACTGGGAGAAGACGCTGGGGGTGTACGTTTGGGAGAGAGGTGTGAGCCCAGCTCTGGCTGTCAGACCCGTCCTTCCTCCTTTCCATCCCACTCTCCCGCCCCATCCAGAGCCTTCTGACCTAGGGCTCCAGGCACCTGACTCCTCCCTCCTACCCAGGCCACCGGCATCACAGAAGAGCTCTACCGGAGAACCTACAACTTTTGCACGAGGTTGCTAACCCTGCCCGCCCCCTACTGCACCGTAGCCTTGGATTGTGCCATAAGGCTGAAAACAGAGACTGCTGTCCCAGGTAAGAGCTGTCCCGGGTAAGTGCTGTCCCAGGTTAGAGCTGTCCCAGGTAAGAGCTTTCCCCAGTAAGTGCTGTCCCAGGTAATAGCTATCCCAGGTAAGAGCTGTCTTGGGTAAGAGGTATCCCAGGTAAAATCCTCGGGTAAGAGGTATCCCAGGTAAAATCCTCGGGTAAGAGCTGTCCCAGGTAAAATCTGTCTCAGGTAAGAGCTGTCCCAGGTAAGAGCCATCACAGGTAAGAGCTGTCCCAGGTAAGAGCTGTCCCAGGTAAAATCTGTCCCAGGTAGAATCTGTCCCAGGTAAGAGCTGTCCCAGGTAAAGTCTGTCTCAGGTAAAAGCTGTCCCAGGTAAAGTCTGTCCCAGGTAAGAGCTGTCCCAGGTAAAATCCGTCTCCGGTAAGAGCTGTCCTCAGGAAAGCGCTGCCCCAGTTCAGACCCAGCAGTAGCGTGTCATGGTCTTGCTTTCTGTCTGAGGTCCCTGGAGCTCTGAAGTCCCAGCACCTCCTGTGGAAGTGAGGAAGGAGGGCCAGGGACTAGGGGCTTGCTGGCTGAGGTGGTCTGCTTTGCAGGGACGCTGTACCAAAGGCTGGTCATTGCTGAGCAGAACCTGATGAATGAGCTGTACCCCTACCAGGAGAGGTGAGTGGCCCCAGGAAGGGTGCTACCTTCTGTCCCCTCTAGATGTTGGGACTCCATGACTGCTCACTGAGGGGGACCGGGCGGGGTGGGGATGAACCCCAGCAGAGCTTCCCGTCCATGCCATGTGTCCAGCCGTGGGGCGTATTGTCAAGGGTGGGCAAGGCCTGGCTTCTCTGGGGACTCCCCGGAAGCAGGGTAGGTCTTTCTTCTTGGGCTGCTTCTGAGCCATCCTGCTCCCATGCAGAAGGTGACATGGACACTGAGCCACTCTGGAGTTCTGTTGTCCCACCCCACCCTTAGCCATGATGCAGCATCAACCAGCCAGGCAGCCAGAGGCAGCCCTGGGGTATTTACAGCTCAGGCCACAAGCACACCATGGAATCTGGGGCTCTGGTCTGTGTGTGCCCGGCCCTTGATACAAGATTGAGCAAATGTCTGCTTGTAGTGTTGGGAAGAGGGGCTGATGGAGTGGGGGTGCCTTGCCTCCTGCCCTGCAGGTGCCACTGCTGAACTAGCCGCGGAAGGGGCAGATTGGGGTGCAGGGAGCTGGAGGGACCCAGAGGAGCTGGCAGCCGGGAAGGGGAGCAGGTGCGGGAGGCTGGTTTTTTGGGCGTGATCAGGCGATGGGAGGAGATGGGGTGCACTCAGGGTCCAGAGCGCCTTTGGGCAGGAAGGATTTAGGATCTGTCCTGGAGGGTGATGTCATCAGTGGGCCGCGGAGCTGGGGGAGGGAGCAGGATTTCGGTTGGGGTTACCTGGACATGAAACTAACCTAGCCCTCTCCCCAGCCACCACCCCAGCAGGGGGTAGCTGCTCCTACCTGCTCTGATCTGCCCCAGTCCCCACCGCTCCCTATTGCCACCCCCCCCACCTCGACTTTCAAACTCCAGGCTCCTGTGTTTGGAGAAACAAAACACCTGGGGGCTGCGAGGCTCTGACGGTGCCCCTCCGGGGGCTCTCCTCCTGGGGGGGGGGAGTCTTTGTAAAGACCCCATGAGATAGATGTTATCCCCCATTTCGCAGAAGGAGAAAGTGAGACCCAGAGTCTTTGTAAAGACCCCATGAGATAGATGTTATCCCCCATTTCGCAGAAGGAGAAAGTGAGACCCAGAGGGGAGAGGTACTGCTCCCAAGGCCACCCACAGATACCGTATAGTCAAACCAGGGTTTGACCCCAGCAATCTGGGTCCGGCTCTGTGCCCTAAGTTATTTCACTGGGGGTGTCCTGTGCGTTCATCAGAAGGATCCATGAGGTACAGTATCAATGTAATCTTCCTCGTTTCAATGAAGGGGAAACGGAGGCTCAAGTTAGGTAATTTGTGCAAAGCTACACAGCTGGTAAGTGGCAGAACCATGATCAGAACCAAGGTCTGGCTCATTCCCAACCCTAGTCTCTTCATGCCTTATCAATCTGGGACACAAGGAGAGATGACCCTTCCCTCGAGATGTGTATCACCAACGGTCACCCGGGAAGTCCCACAGCACTCCTCGTGAGACGTAGACTCTGATGCCCTTAAAGACCCCCATCCAGGGAAGGGGAGGGCATGCCCAAGGCAGGTGCAGCTACTGGGTTGTTACCATCCCTCAGACATGTGTCCTTTACACACACACACACACACACACACACACACACACACACACACACCCCACTGCATAGAGCCTCACACAGCCAGACGTTCCATCTGAATCAGACAAGTCCATGAATCCTGGCACTGAGATATTCTGGGCTGTCCTTAACCAGCTGGGGTTTGCCCTGGGAGGATAGTGGTAGAGCCAGCCCCGTAAAAATCTAAATATTTCAAAACCAACTTACTTTGTCCTGACTTTAATTATAACAGTAGACGCACGCCATGCTGTGTTTTAGGAAGAAAGGTGCTCCAATAAATTTTCTTTGGACACAAGCAGTAGAAACCCATAGGGCTAGTTTAACTACCAAAAATAAAGAATGGCCTAGCATTGAAGGACCAGCTGAAGCCCCAGGCACCAGCAAGGGCGGGGAGCAGAGCGGACCCACCCCTAGGACGGGAGGAGGTAGACAGTGACCTCAGAGAACGCTCTGCGCCTTCTTCCCTGCTGGCCATCATCGGCACAAGGTTCGCCTAGAGGGAGAGAGAGTCCGTTGGCCAGCTCAGTCCTGTGCCCAAGTATGCGGAAGTAGAAAGGTATAAATTACCCTCCCAGCTTGGGCTCTGGGCTCAGACCTTTGGAGAACACTGTCCTGAGGAGTCCACCAGTGTTAAATAAACCTCCAATCCTCCAAACTCTCCAAATGCCCCTTGGTTCTTCCTTCAGGATCCAGTCCAGGTTCCCTAACAGTGGGAATTCTCCCGAGTGGGGCATCCACACGAGGAAATGGTGCTGCTGATTACGTGTCTGGATTTTTCTTTCACTGAAACCACTGGCATTGGGTATTTGAGTCAGGACCCTGGGAACCTCAGCCCTATTCCCAACCCCACCGATACTCTAGACCCGCACAGTCCTCCAGATTTAGAAAATGGGTCCTTTTCCTCTCCAGCAAAACTATGGGGTGGGGTCAGAAAAAAAAAAAAAAGAAAAAAAAAAAGGTAATTTGGTAATTTGGCAGAGCAAGGCCAAAGGCCACAGCCTCACCAAGATCACAGTGAGCAGGGAGGATTGCTGGGCAGGGGAAACCACAGATACCCACCACCAAGGATATGACAGGTGACCCCCTCCCACATCAGATGGGCAGAAGGAAACATCCCAAAATTCCGATGCTTGCCCTGGGAGCTCTGAGGGGGAGGGGGCGTTCATGATCAGAACTGCAGTTGTATGGGCTGTGTTCCCAAATTACAAATGTTTATAACCTTCCCCACCGTCCTAGAGCCCTAAAGTGTTCTGTCATTCTAGAGTCAAGAAGAGGGGCACCTGAAAAATTATTTATTTTAAGGGATACAAAAGAGCAGTGTGGCACAGGCACCAAAGCTGTGGTTATTTTGCCATCCCTGCAAATCTGAGCCTTTGTTCCACATGGGGGCAAGGAGGATCAGGTGTGGGATGGAAGAAAACTGTGAGCCCCATTACTCTGGCTGATGGTGTGTCTGGGTGCTGAGCCCAGATTTCAGTGACCAGCTGAGAGGCTGAGACCAGGGGATTCCCAGATGAGTCCTCGGCCCTGGTTGGAAGGGCATTCCGTGAGGTCCAGATGGTCAATATGTCAAGGTCAGAGAAATTTCACCCTCTGAAAACCAGGGAAACCAATGTACCCAGTGACATCCATCTGTACAGAGCTCGGGAGTCCCAAGTCTGAGTCAGAACACACACACAAACCAATCGTGTTCCTCTCAGTTGTTTTATGGCTCACCTGACATGAGGAAACGGGCCCTGGGGTTAGTGATTTTATAGCGATTTTAGAAGAGAATGGTCCAGAAAGTGTTTGTTGGTATTTGCCATTTCCATCCCAGGGAGGGGGAGCTGATTCTGACAGCTGCTATCCGGAAAGCAGAAAAGGACAATACTTTCCAGTACTCCAGTTTGAGGGGAACATCCCTTGGAAAGTACAAATTCAACCTCTTTGGTAGTAATTTTCTGGGTACCAAGTGACCCGAGTGTCCCTATAACCCTTGCATCTGGATGGACACATCTACCGCCTGCCCCAATTCCACTCCTTGGCTAAAGAAGGCTGAGGAAATACTTAGTTTGTTCCACCAGCCCTCTCCATCCCGATGCCTTGGGCCTCTGCGGGTGTGTTAGGAAGGGTGTCCTACTGTACAACCATGTGCAGAATGATTTGTCTTAAGGAATTTGCTCACATTATTATGAAGGCTGACAAGTCCCAAAGCCTGCAGTTGGCAAGCTAGGATCCAGGAGAGCCTATGGTATAGTTCCAGTCCAAAGGCAAGGAAAAAACCAGTGTCCTAGCTGGAAGGCAGTCAAGCAGGAAGAATTCCCTATTACTTGGAGGTGGGGCGGGTGTCAGCCTTTTGTTCTGTGCAGGCCTTCTACTGATTAGATGAGGCCCACCCACGTTAGGGAGAACAGTCTGTCAACTCAGTCTAGTGGTTTAAAAGCCTCATTCAAAAACACCCTCCCAGAGATACCCAGAAGAATGTTCGAACAAATATCTGGGGGTCCTGTGGCCCAGTCGAGGTGACCCATAAAAAACCGTGACAAATAGGTATGGGGTGACTTCAAGACAACAAAGACAGGTCTGCTTAGAAAAATCTTAGAAGATTTTATTCATGTCATGGCTGGACCCCAAGAGAGTTAGAGCCATGTTGTCTGCTGCCTAGTTCCCAGGGTCACGTTTCTGAAGAAATGCATACGTCTTGCAAAACAAGTGAAATACAGCAATAATAAAAATGAAACTTCCTCCCATTATGTTTTTTGAATCTCCTTCTGTCACCATGAAGCCAGGAAGGAGCCATTCTGACCCTGTGACCTTCATCCTTTATGCAGGGATAATCAGCCTCTGTGAGCATCTCGGCACCTGACTCCTTCCTTGACTAACAGCTCAATTGTCCAGAGCTCTCAGCTTAAGAGCTAAGACAGTAATTGCTACCCTAACTATCCATTAGAGTGTCCTGGGGAGCTATTAAAAAAGAAATTATTAGTCCCTACTCTCAGAGATCTGATTTAAGCTAGTTTGCTGGGGGGCTGTATGTTAGTGTTTTTTTAAAGCTCTCTGGTGATTCTCCTGTGCAACCAAGATTGGGAAGGAGAGAAAAGGCAAACATCCTACAAGGACTGTCTGGGACCACAGGGCAACACAGAGCTGGAATGGCCTTGTGCTGCTATAGCTTCGAATGGCCTGAAATCGAAGACTGGACCTTGAACTACCTTGAGAGTTGCGACTCTGTCCAGGCACCTTTATCTGGGGCATTGGCTTTTGGTATTCGAAGCCCAGATACGCATAGATAGACATATGTTGTTCTCCCTTTTCCGGCTAAGCAGGTGACTATAAGGGGACATAATAAGAGTGGAGCTTTAGAGGAAGAGCGTCCGCCAAAGGGACAGCTCTCTTCCAACAGCTCTGTGCCCTCACACAAATGCCAGCCTCATTTGTCCAGCTGTCAAATGGGACGAGAGCCTCCAAGGTCCTTCTGGGTCTGACCTCTGTGTTCGGAGAGGTAATACGGCACAAGACTAAGAGCTCTTGACTTGGAATCTACAAAGCAGAACAGGAAGAACTGTATTGCCCTGCTGAGCTCCCAGGGCTCTGCTCAGAAGCCAGTGAGATGAGATTCCAGAAAATTATCTGCGCGTCCGAGGGTCTGTCAGAAAGGCTAGCTGGTACACCCGTGACCCCGATGTCGGTGGGTTAGCACAACCGACGCTTACGTCTCACATCACCATCCAGGCTGGGCTCCAGTCCTTCAGGGATGTGCCCTCTCATGGCACCATCTCCTCCAACACGTCTTCCAAGGTCACCAAAGAACAGGAAGAGAGAGGTGGCGGATAATACAGAGGATTTTTTTAAAGGTTTTATGTATTTATTTGAGAGAGTGAGAGAGCGAGCACAAGCAAGGGAGCTGCAGACGGAGAGGGAGAAGCAGACTCCCCGCTGAGCGGGAAGCCCGAGGTGGGGCTTGATCCCTAGACCCTGGGGTCATGACCCGAGCCGGAGGCAGATCCTTAACCCATGGAGCCACCCATGTGCCCCAGTGCAGAGGATTTTATGTCATACGTTGTGTCCACCGCATTCCACTAGACAGGCTCAATGCGTGACGTCCATCTAGCTGCAGGGGATTCTGGGAAATGTAGTCTTCCCGGGGACCCAGGACAAACATGAACTCGGTTTGATGAACACCTCACATTGTCTTACCACACCTCCGTAAGACTCTCTGTGTGTATGCCTTTTATGTGCTATTTAAATGTGAGATATTAATAGTAACATGATGCCTAATAGTAATATCTCACATTCCTGGATGGAGGGGAAGGTAATAATTATGAATGGCCTTTATTTATTGGCTGTTCTGAGTCAAGAGTAATGTTAGACATGCATGTCATATACGAATAACCCTGAGACGCTTGAGGCACAAGAAATATCCTCTTTCTTTCGTTTGCTTAATCAGATCAAATCCAGCTTCAAGCTCTCATTTTCCAAGGTCAGTACAAATTCCAGAGTCATTTGCCTGGGCTGCCTGCCCCCTGTTTGTGATCTCATAAGCCCAGAGGTTACAAAGTCTTCATGATGGGAAGAGGCTGTGTCTTCAATCCACTGTAGCTGCCACACCCCCGTCCCTGAACAGGTTGGCCAGGTGTGCACGGTCCATAGGGAGAGAGAGGGTTCCTTTGGAGACATTCTAATGCGCTGGCAAAGGTGACCCAGGAGACCACAGCCGTGGCCCTCAAGCACCAAGTATAGTGCTCACCTGCCTTCGTCTGAGCTCTCAGCCAGCCCCCGAGGCTATGTCCCAGCCAGCCCCAATCTTTCTCATTCTTTGGGTCCCCATAACCCTGTGCTCTTACAGCCCTGGGGCATCCAGCCTCCCACCTCGGATTGCCACTGTCCTCAATAGCTACAAGCAGCAGGAAGCCTCCGGGTTCCTTTGAGACATTTCCAGCTCGGTTGTCTCAGTCCTAGAGCCAGGGGTCTCAAACTCAAGGGGCCAGGCACAGGGTGTCGATGAGCCAGACAAGGAGAGGGGGCCGCTGTGAAGAACCGGGGTAGCTGTGCCCCGTCGATTGTCACATGTGCGAAGAATGCATGCCTGGTGTCAACAGACTTTCCAGGGATGCCAGAAACCCAAACTTTCATGCAAAATCTCCTGATTTGTACATGTCAGCAGCTGATTTGATTTTTTTTTTTTCCCAAGACACTCTACAAGCCCAAACAAAACACGTCTGCAAGCCAGATGCGGACCAAAGCCTGAACGCTTGTTCCGGCCGCCCAGACTTTCGAAAACATACTTTATGTGGGGCTGTCTCCTGGGGCTATTGGCAACTTCTCTATTTTTCTCTGAAACATAAAAGCTTGACTCCTTGTGCAAGGCAGAGGAACCCAGGGCTCAGAAGACAAAGGCTTGGCTGCCCTTCTAGGGAGGGGCAGGGAGGAGATGATGACTATCATAGTTTGAAGTCTGTGCTGTCCACGGAGAGGCGGCTGGGGACGGAGGGAGACAGAAGGAAGGAAGGAAGAAAGGAGAAAGTAGACATAACAATGTTTTAAAAACTCTGCCTGCATTAACTCATTAAATCTCCATGTAAGGTTGGGGCGCCTGGGTGGCTCAGTGGGTTAAAGCCTCTGCCTTCGGCTCAGGTCATGATCTCAGGGTCCTGGGATCGAGGCCCACATCAGGCTCTCTGCTTAGCAGGGACCCTGATCCCGCCCCCCCCCCCACTCTCTCTGCCTGCCTCTCTGCCTACTTGTGATCTCTCTCTGTCAAAATAAGTAAATAAAATTAAAAAAAATCTCCATGTAAGGTGGACACAGGTAGTTAGAAAGGCAGCTTGTGACCAGCCTTCGTGCCAGGCTTCATGATTTCCTTGCCAGGGGGGCGGGGGGTGGGGAAGGGTGGGGGGTGATGCACAGCCCAGCAGAGTGGCGGGGGGAGAAACTTGAGCTGTGAGAGCCGCCCACTCTCAGCCTTGGGGAGACTCAGAAACAGACTTTGATGAGGTCCAAGGGGACCAAGTGAGCAGCAGGAGAAAGGTGGGGGTTTTTCGAGAAGCAGGGGAGCCCTGGCCAACTTAGCCGAGCTCATGCCAGAACCCCAGAGGGGTTCGGTCCCTGAGCACCAGTGCTTTGGCTGAACACGTTCTACCTGCTGATTCTTTAAAACATGTGATCTCTACCTGTATCCTTCCAAAGGAGTGCGAGGCAATTATGATGCAGGTTTCGTAAAACATAAAGCAAGAGCCCCAAAGAGGAGCAGAGAGGAGACGTCCCTGTCCCTGGAGATAAGCTGGTTTTTGAGGCTGGGCCCCCACTTTGTCAGTTTCCTGACAACCCAACAAAAGAGGAACCCCTGAGGCATGTGGTTGGTATTCTCTGACAACCAAAGGCACACTTGGCTCGTGAAGGAAGACAGACGCTTGGTGAGAGCCAGTCAGAAAGAGGAATTTATGGTGTGGGAAGTGTCTCTCATGCTTCCTGTTTTTAGTCTGGAGTCTCCGAGAAGCAGACCTCATGATGGGGTGGCCATGCAGGGCTTGAGGTGGGGACACAGCCCAGGGGCAGGCTACGGAGAGAGCGCTGATGGGTGTCCAGCTCCGAGGGAAGGAGAAAGAGTTGAGGTGCTCGTGGAAATGCATTCGACCCAGTTGTGACCAAGAAAGGCTCAGCAGTGTGGTTGGGGAGCCCTGAGCCCAAGTCAGGTGCCTCAAGGGTGCAAGTCTTGGAGGAGGAGTGTCACAGTGGCCGGGAGTGTGGCCCCGCACCAGGTGATGGGCTGCAGATGCCCAGCCCTGAGCGCCCCCTCCCACCCTGACCAGCTAACCTCTTCTTGCAGTGGGAGATGGGCCAGGGGCCTCCCCACCACTCCCATGCTTTCCGGATGTCAGTGGCTCATTCTTGTACCACACTCACGCTTTGACATGCCAACGGACCACAGCTGAAGAACAATCTCATGACACTGGTTTCAGTGGCAAAAGAGACTTCATTCAAGACAGTCACACCAGGGGACAGAGATGGGGCTCCACCCCAAATGACACAAAGACATCGGGGGAGTTACAAGCCCATGGATTGCAAGGGGGTGGGGCAGGTGGGAAATCAGTCCGAGGAGACGTGGGGCGTCTAGATTTGGCTAACGGTGTTCTGCTCAAGCTGGGCCAGGCCAGCGGGATGGGGTGAGGGACAGAACCGGGGCCAGGGCTGGGGTCTGGAGGGGAAGTTGGCTTAGCAAAGCCTGAGTTCAGTTTGATGAGGGGACAGTCTGTCGTTTCCTGTCCCATCCTTGATCTGACATGAAATTGACTTGAAATTTAGGAACACATATTTTTTTGAACACATAAAGATAAGTGCCTAATTATTCAGGTTTTAGGACTGCATGAGTGTCCCCTAAAACAGCCCTGTGAGCCACCAGTGGAATACCCACGGTGCTTTGGGGAACGTGGGTTTTACAGAGAACAGGGAGGTGCTGATGGAAAGGCTTATTGGAGAGCTGTGTGCTGGCTGCCTGCTCTAAGTTGATCACTTTGGGGCACCTCTTGGGGCTTAAAGAAGGGGTGAAAGATGGTCTCAGGGAGAGCAGACATGGGGGTGAGGGTGAGGCCGGGGTCGCTGAGCTCCAAAGCTCCTGGCCCAGTGCTCCCCCACCCACCCCTGCTGCCCAGATGCGGAGCTGGACCTCCAGCGGAGCGTGCAAGCTGTTCTCCGGGAACTCAGCCCCCATGCCCCAGCCCTGCAGAGCAACCAAGGTAAGAGCCAGCAGGCAGCCTCTGTCCCACTCCTTCTCAGCCACCTCCCCAGCTCCCCGTGCGAGCAAAATTCCTCTTGACTCTCTGGACCTGCACGACCTCCAGACACGTGGCCCCAGGTGCTGAGCTCCAAACATCGCCAGCCTGTAGGCCACACGCACACTCTGGCCCACTCATGTCCCACATCCCTGCCTTTCCACCCCGAGAATGCACTGTCCTTGACGGGCAGTGGAACAGAAATCCTCCACGTGTGACAAGCCCTCCCCACCGTGTCGCCAGAGCCAGACGCCCGGCTGAGGGGTCAGATCTGTAGTCAGTCAGAGTCACAGTGTGGGGCTCCAAGGGCTCAGGGTCCTGCTCAGGGGGATCCCCTCTAAGAGCTCCTATGCCCCGCCTGCGTGTGCTGGGGTCCTCTCTGTCCTGGCCAGGCATGTGGAGATGGTCCCTGCACAAGAAGGTCGAGAGAGATCCTGGGAAGAGTCCGGTGCTGGTCCGTATTCTGCTCAGAGAGCTGGAAAAGGTGGGTTCTTGGGTTTCAGGGAGGCAGGTGGGTGGTGGGGAGGAGGAAGAGAGAGGCCAAGCCAGCTGGGGCCTCAGTCCCATCAGTGCTGCATCCACCCTCCCCCCAACTGTGGTCCTTTGTGGACCTCCTGCGTGATTTTCAGCAGCTCTGTCTCCCTCCTCTACTTCTTGAAGGAATATTTTCTTTACGCTGACTCCCACGGTTTCATGTGACTTAGCGTATTTCAGAAAGAAGCTCTGTACCATGGCTACACATGGAAAACCCCCACTTGTGGGAACAGAAAATGCGGATAAACATAAATGCATACCTATTAAAAATGTTTCAAAATTGTTCTTGTAGGGGCGCCTGGGTGGCTCAGTGGGTTAAAGCCTCTGCCTTCAGCTCAGGTCATGATCTCAGGGTCCTGGGATCAAGCCCTGCATTGGGCTCTCTGCTCCTTGGGGAGCCTGCTTCCCTCTCTCTCTCTCTGCCTGCCTCTCTGCCTACTTGTGATCTCTGTCCATCAAATAAATAAATAAAATCTTTTTAAAAAAAAAGTTGTTCTTGTACCTCCCCAAAATGATCCCCTCCTCCATGCTCTGTGTTGTATCCATTTGGGAGATGCTGCTCTCGGGGCACCTCCATGTCGGGGGGCTGGCCTACTGCTCGGCACCAGCTCCTGCCCCGAGTGGATGCCCCCCACACCCCCAGGCTCTCCCAGCCCGCTCCACCCCCATGCTCCCTCCCCACCCCACCCCTTCCTTGCTGGGGCAGGCTGTGCCCTTTTCCCTCCCCTTGGCATGGTGAGATGCTTGCCTTTTACCCCATCTCCTGCCCACACCTACCCCCACCCAACCTGTGTTCTGCTAGGAGGTGGTGAGCCCACCTCGAGCCCCAGCCCAGTAAATGCCCCGTGGTCTCCTGTTTTCTAGGCAGAAAGCGAAGACCTCCGGCATGTCATCATTCCCTTGCTGCATACTCTGCTGTACGTGCTCACTAAGGTGAGCTAGAGCGGAGGGTCGGGGGCATCGTGGAACCCCATGAGCACCAGGGCCAGACACTGTCTTCTCCCTCAGAGGATGCCTGTCTCTGCGTGGGCGAGCCTAGAGCTCTTGGACTACCCGCCCTAAACTGGCTTCTCCACTCTAGCTGTGCCCTCGCCCTAATACACGGAGGGGTGTCCTGGGGCAGAAGTGGGGGAAGTGGGGGAGGCGGTGTGTAGAATGCACGAGAGCCTCGAATGTCAGAAGAAAGTCCTCGGGATTGCTTCTCTGTGCGCTGGGGGCCATCGCTGACCCTGTACAGAGGAGAGACAAGCCGTGGAGAAAACGTCTTGAGAACGGGAACCAGGAGCTGTGTATAGTCGCGGGGGGTGGGAGTGGGCAGCAAGGGGGATGAGGGGCGTGACGAGCAGTTCAGGGGCTGCTGGAATCCAGGAGCAGAATGGGGCTGAGCTCCAGCAGGGTAGGAGCCTGGGGGGTGGGTGGGGAAGGGGAGCCCCCGGGCACTGCGCTGTGAGCATCGTGGCCACGGGACAGCCAAGCTTGGAACCTGGAGCTCTGCAGGAATGAGGAAGAGGGTGCTGAGAGGGGTGGATTTGCTAGCAGAACAGGGGGAGATGGGTTCCCACCACAGTGAATTGGAGCAGGGTGTCAGGAGGTGTGTCATGGGCACTGGGAGAAGACGCTGGGGGTGTACGTTTGGGAGAGAGGTGTGAGCCCAGCTCTGGCTGTCAGACCCGTCCTTCCTCCTTTCCATCCCACTCTCCCGCCCCATCCAGAGCCTTCTGACCTAGGGCTCCAGGCACCTGACTCCTCCCTCCTACCCAGGCCACCGGCATCACAGAAGAGCTCTACCGGAGAACCTACAACTTTTGCACGAGGTTGCTAACCCTGCCCGCCCCCTACTGCACCGTAGCCTTGGATTGTGCCATAAGGCTGAAAACAGAGACTGCTGTCCCAGGTAAGAGCTGTCCCGGGTAAGTGCTGTCCCAGGTTAGAGCTGTCCCAGGTAAGAGCTTTCCCCAGTAAGTGCTGTCCCAGGTAATAGCTATCCCAGGTAAGAGCTGTCTTGGGTAAGAGGTATCCCAGGTAAAATCCTCGGGTAAGAGGTATCCCAGGTAAAATCCTCGGGTAAGAGCTGTCCCAGGTAAAATCTGTCTCAGGTAAGAGCTGTCCCAGGTAAGAGCCATCACAGGTAAGAGCTGTCCCAGGTAAGAGCTGTCCCAGGTAAAATCTGTCCCAGGTAGAATCTGTCCCAGGTAAGAGCTGTCCCAGGTAAAGTCTGTCTCAGGTAAAAGCTGTCCCAGGTAAAGTCTGTCCCAGGTAAGAGCTGTCCCAGGTAAAATCCGTCTCCGGTAAGAGCTGTCCTCAGGAAAGCGCTGCCCCAGTTCAGACCCAGCAGTAGCGTGTCATGGTCTTGCTTTCTGTCTGAGGTCCCTGGAGCTCTGAAGTCCCAGCACCTCCTGTGGAAGTGAGGAAGGAGGGCCAGGGACTAGGGGCTTGCTGGCTGAGGTGGTCTGCTTTGCAGGGACGCTGTACCAAAGGCTGGTCATTGCTGAGCAGAACCTGATGAATGAGCTGTACCCCTACCAGGAGAGGTGAGTGGCCCCAGGAAGGGTGCTACCTTCTGTCCCCTCTAGATGTTGGGACTCCATGACTGCTCACTGAGGGGGACCGGGCGGGGTGGGGATGAACCCCAGCAGAGCTTCCCGTCCATGCCATGTGTCCAGCCGTGGGGCGTATTGTCAAGGGTGGGCAAGGCCTGGCTTCTCTGGGGACTCCCCGGAAGCAGGGTAGGTCTTTCTTCTTGGGCTGCTTCTGAGCCATCCTGCTCCCATGCAGAAGGTGACATGGACACTGAGCCACTCTGGAGTTCTGTTGTCCCACCCCACCCTTAGCCATGATGCAGCATCAACCAGCCAGGCAGCCAGAGGCAGCCCTGGGGTATTTACAGCTCAGGCCACAAGCACACCATGGAATCTGGGGCTCTGGTCTGTGTGTGCCCGGCCCTTGATACAAGATTGAGCAAATGTCTGCTTGTAGTGTTGGGAAGAGGGGCTGATGGAGTGGGGGTGCCTTGCCTCCTGCCCTGCAGGTGCCACTGCTGAACTAGCCGCGGAAGGGGCAGATTGGGGTGCAGGGAGCTGGAGGGACCCAGAGGAGCTGGCAGCCGGGAAGGGGAGCAGGTGCGGGAGGCTGGTTTTTTGGGCGTGATCAGGCGATGGGAGGAGATGGGGTGCACTCAGGGTCCAGAGCGCCTTTGGGCAGGAAGGATTTAGGATCTGTCCTGGAGGGTGATGTCATCAGTGGGCCGCGGAGCTGGGGGAGGGAGCAGGATTTCGGTTGGGGTTACCTGGACATGAAACTAACCTAGCCCTCTCCCCAGCCACCACCCCAGCAGGGGGTAGCTGCTCCTACCTGCTCTGATCTGCCCCAGTCCCCACCGCTCCCTATTGCCACCCCCCCCACCTCGACTTTCAAACTCCAGGCTCCTGTGTTTGGAGAAACAAAACACCTGGGGGCTGCGAGGCTCTGACGGTGCCCCTCCGGGGGCTCTCCTCCTGGGGGGGGGGTCACCCTCACTGGCGCCCCCTGCCATCTCTGCCCTCAGAGTGTTCCTCTTCGTGGATCCGGAGCTGGTATCTCCCTCCGTGTGCAGCGCCCTGCTGCTGGAGATCCAGGCCGCGCAGGTGCAGCAGACGCCGGAGGCCTGCATGCGGCACGTGGTCTCCCACGCCCTGCAGGCGGCACTCGGGGACGCCTGCCACGCCAGCGCCCTGCAGAGCAAGCTGAAGGTAATCGCCCCGCCCCAGCCCTCCTGGGCTGCCGCCCACACCAGCGCTCCCACTCACCCTCCCACTTCTCCCGTTTTCATACCACCTTCCCCTCAGTCAAAAAGGGGGACACACTCACGGAGGAAGATCTTGGGTGGGGGGAATGCGCGTAAGCCAGAAGAGGAAACAAACCTCCCGCAGGCCTGTCTACCCAGACACACTAGCAGTGAACACTGTGGTCTGTTTCCTGAACCAGGCTGGCAGCACTCATCATCGTAGCTGCTGTGGAGTGAATGTCCGCTGTGTCCCGGGCACCGCGCTAAGCGCTTCACGTGTATCCCATCTTAACGTTGTGAAATGGGCGGAATGATCCAAACGGGCACAGAGAAGTTGCTGACCTGCCCGTGGTCACACAGATACAAACGGACTGAGTCAGGATTTGAACCCAGATCTCTGTGACATCAGACCTATGTTCTGCCGCTTCCCAGCCCTGCTCCCCCACCGCTCCTTTCTAACAAAAGGAGATCCCAAACTCTGTATATGGTTTTTATATACCGCATGGGTGTGTGCGCTTACATAATACCGGTATCCCCCATCCCACTGGAAATACGCCACATGGGAGTGTTTTCCCTTGAAAATATGTAGCCCTGATGGCTGCACCATATTCTCACCTCTGAGCGCGCTGTTAGTTATTTAACTCGCCCCCTGCTCCAGTCCGGGGCATTTCGTTCCTTTCTCACGCTCACCCCCTTGCATCCTAATCTCTCTGCCTGACTCAGCCTGGGCCGCTGTGCACAGCCAAGGCTCCAGTAGGTTAGAGATGCTCCGGCCACGGGCTGTAGCAGGTACAGGACATCTTTGAGGGGGACGGTGCCACCTGGGGCTGTGCGTCCCACACCGTGGGGTCAGGGGAACAGGAACCGGGGAGGCTGCTTTGCAAAGGCGGGTGTCGGGGATTTCCGGAGCGATGTGCGGATGAGGCCAAGCAAGGGGCCTAGAGACACAGCTTTGGGGGCCAGATGTCACTGAATCAGCAGTGGGACTGGAGACCAGCCGCATCTCCTCGGGGTCAGCTGTCTCTCTTGTCTTCAATCTCCTGAGCCCCAGAAGGAGTTTACCCACAGCTGATTGTGTAGGAATCGGAGTTGTCCTGAATTACCATGAGGGACCGGACCTTTTTACTTCCTCCCACATCTGCTAGTTATTGGGAGTGGACTGTCCTCGGGAGCAGCGCGTGAGCGTGGAGGTGGCTTTCTTCAGGGGAGACCGACTTTGGCAAGAGGTTCAGCTCACCGTGGACAGCTGTCATCGCTCCCAGTAGCAGGGCTCGGGTGTGTCTCAGTCCTGAAAGTGGGGGATCTGGGTAGCCACGTGCATTTATCACATCACACGGTGTCAGAGCCAGAGTCATTACAGTGGCCCATAAGACCCTCTGAGCAAGTGCCCTCAATTATATCCTCTGGCTGTTTTCCCTCAGTCCCCCCGCTCCCGCCCCGCCACTGAAGGAGCTCGTCTCCTGGCTTAGAGGATGTGGGGTTCTAACAAGGACACAGGCAGACCCACCTCCATTCTGGGTTAGAGGTCTGCCAAGGAGGGTCGTGGCTTCCTGATTAAGAGAGAGCACGTCATTCTGACCAGCTGGGACTCCAATAAATGTTTGCAGAACAAACAAATAATGCAATTAGAGGAACATATGAATCTGATTGGAAAAGCCCTCAGGGTCCGTTTCATCTTGGTGCTTAATTTATAAATACATTAAATATTTACTGAGCACTCACGACATGCCAGGCCGTGTTCCTTCTGGATGCTGGGATCCAGATAAAAATTCCTGTCCTTGGGGAGTTTATATTATAGTGTATCTCTTTCTTTTTCTGTGTGTGTGATAATAAATAAAATGTACAGTATGATAAATAACAGCGAAAGGGGGAAATGTGCAAAGAAGGATGTGAAATTGGGAGGAGAGGCTGAAATTTTAGATCATGTGATCAGGGAAGTCTCCTTGTCAGGTGACTTTTGAGTCAAGTCCTAAAGGAAGTGAAAGAGCGAGCCATGTGGATATCGGAGAGAACGTGCAAGCATTGGGAACAGCAAGTTCAAAGGCCCTGGGGTGTAAGCATGTCTGGTGTGTTTGAGGAACAATAAGGAGACCTGTGTAGCCAAAGCAGAGTGGAAGAGAAGGAGAGTATGGAAGATGGAATCAGAGAGCAAATGAGCTGGTGGGACAGATGCTGTGTATACTAAAGGAAGCAGGAAGCAGCCGTGCTTGAGAACATGGAATGCACAGAGAGAGGCTTCCAAAACCTGGTTCCGTTAATTTCCATTAAGGAGAAGGGCTCAGCATGGTGCTTTACCCCTAACTTCTTTAACACTAACTTCCCTCTTTTAAAGAGAGAAGGCAGCAGAGGTACCTGGGTGGTGCAGTTGGTTAAGACCCAACTCTTGGTTTGGTTAACGTCTGACCCTTGGTTTTGGCTCGAGTCGCGAGCTCAGGGTTGTGAGATTGAACCCCACAATGCCCTAAAGTGAGCCCCTGGTGGGAGCCCCACGTCTGCTTACGGTTTTCACCCCCTCTCCCCGGTACTCATGCATGAGCTCTCGCTCTAAAATAAATAATGAATCTTTTAGAAGGAGAGAGAAAGAAGGCAAGCTCTAAGCTCTAAAGCTCGGCAGGCCTCAGTACCTGGCTAGAATTTAATAATAGTGCCTTGTGATTGTTAATATTCATCTTAGTTATTACAAGATTCCCTGAGGCACTAGCCTTTTTATATAGATAGAGCAGCAACATAAATTGTCCCTCTGAAATAATTTTGAACCAAAAAGAGTGAGCTGACTGGAAGACAAATGGCAAGTAAATACCAGCACGGTATGTCAAGATAGCGCAGGAATGACAGAAGTCCAGGGAATAATCAGCAGCTGTTTTCTTGAGCAACTACTCTGTGGTTGAAGATGTTCTAGGGGCCCCGGGTGCAGCTGTGACCAAAGGCCTGCCTGCCCGGAGTTTGCATCCAGGACGGTGATCCCTGCCCCTCTGGGGTCCAGACTTTGCAGGGAGCCTCGGTGTGAGGGACAGGAGGGACCGGCAGGTGTAAGCAGCTTCAGGCAACGTCAGAGTTGGGGTGGGTGGGTGGGTGCTGGGCCGGGACCCAGGCTCTGGCGACCCTCCCCGGCAGGCCTGCCCTCGCCGAGCCCTGGAGTGCTATTTCCACGCCGTGGTGGCCGCCGTGGAGCAGATGGCCAGCGAACCCAACCCGAGCCGGGAGGGACACCTGGAGAGGCTGGAGGAGATTTACTGCGGGCTGCTGGGGCCGGCGGCGGCCGCCAGGGGACGCTGCTGCGGTAAGCAGGCGGGGGCAGCGAGGGCCCGCAGGGGGGCGCCAGAGAGCAGCGCCGCACCTGCCACGCGGGGCTGAGGCGGGTGGGAGCCTGGGGACTTGGAAGGTGGGGGCTGAGAAGGTGGGTGACTTGGTCACAATGACAGCTAACCCTGCCGGGCACCTCCTGTACCCCAGCTGCTGTTCGAGGCACCTGGCATATATTTGAATATTGCATGGATTTATCCTCAGAGTAAACTTCTGAGATAGAAATTACTGTGCCCCTCGTTTTACAGACCAGAAGCCTGAGTTAGAAAGAGGCTGAAGGATCTCGCCCAACATCACCCAGTTCCTAAGAATCAGACCCAGGCTGTGTTACAGAAACACAGCAGCGGGAAAGGCATCCTGGCCTGGCTGTACTTCTGGCTTGGGGTTAGGAAGAAGGGACCCACCGTGGGAGGAAAGGTCCCGAAAGACACTGAGCTGGTCTGTGAAATGTCCTAACGGTCGAGCCAGGAAGTTTGGAGGAAGCAGGGGGCCGCTCAACAGCCTCGGGCAGGGAGGGGACAGGTGCGCTGTTGGGCCCTGGGTGAGCTGATGGGACAGAGTGGAAGCCTGGGCTGGACCATGTGGGAGAGAGGGTCTTTGCACCCCCTCTGGGCCTTACAGGAGCTGGAGCGGGGAGGGCAGAGGGGAATGCCACAGCCCTCCTCCTGCCTTCAGGTGACCCCCTGCAGGACCCACAGCCAAGCATCCCTCTGCCCAGCCCCCACATCTCCTTCCACCTGTGGACCGACGAAGAGCAGCTCTGTGAGTCCCGTGCCTCGCACCTGGCTGGCGGGGAGCTGGCTGGAAGGAGGGGTGTGTGTATGTCTGCGTGCGTGCGTGTGTGTGTGTGTGTGTGTGTGTGCGCGCGCGCGCACGCGCGTGAAACTGTCTTCACGGGTCTGTGTCCGTCTGTGACTATGTGTACTGTGTCTGCATGTCTGTATGTGTGTCCGCATTCTGTGTGTGTCCACGTGTGTGCTCCTTAGTGCCTGAGTTGTTCTGCATATGCAGAAGGACCCATTTTCTCCATGTCAGAATAGCTCAGTGCATTAGCCGCTGGCCTCCTGGGATTAGGAATTGCCGGATGCCATGCTGACCCCAACAATGAATGTCCCTAAGAAGGGACACAATGACAGTGACATGAAAGAAGTTACCGTTCCCACAGCTGGACGGGAGCCCTTCCAGAGAGACCCGCCTGCCTGACACTTATGTCCACACTGGTGTTCCCATGCAGCTATCCCCAGCCCTTCTCCAGCCAGGCAGGGGGTGGGGGCACAAGGGTGTGGATCATGGCGGGAAGTGCTGGGCTAGTGAACTGGGTCCAAGTCCTGGCACTTCCTTTCATGTTCTGGGTCACGCTAGACTGACTCAGTTTTCTCATGGATAATAAAATGGAAGTAGATTAGAAAAGCCTAGAAGTCTTTCCTGGAGCAGGTATGGTCTGTTCTCTATGTCCCAGGGGAAGCTACAGACCGGGGGAGGATGGGAGGAAGCCAGGGAGTGGATATGATAAAGAAGACTCCAGGGTCAGCTAAATGGGAGTTACTGAGTGAAGATGACTTCTTTACTGCAGGACTTCTCAGAGCCTTTAACATGTTTACTAATGGAACTCAACTACAGGTGGCAGGAATATTCAGGGTTCTCCATCTTTGTTGGCCGCAGAACCTTTGTTCCTTCATGGGGCTTCTGTTGGGCTGACTGGTGTTTGAGAAACCTGGAACCACAGGCCTTCCTGGGGTGAGGCCCTGCCAGCCTCCCGTAACTTCTCTCCCCTGACGGTCCCCTTGTTCTCTGCATCCCAGGGAAGGAGCTGGTCCTCTTCCTGCGCCCGCGATCCCAGTTGCGCCTCAGTGCCGACTTGGAGGCCTTGGATCTGCAGGGCCTCTGGCCAGACCAGGAGCTGGCCCGGGCGTCCATGCTGTCCACTGACAGTGGCATCGAGCGGGACCTGCCCATGGGGGCTGATGAGCTGCCTGTCCCCGGCAGCCCTGAGATGGAGCGTGCTGGGCTGCAGCGCAAAGGAGGCATCAAGAAGCGGGTGTGGCCCGCCGACATTTTGATGCCTGCGTGCTGGGACGGGCCCCAGGGACTGCACCGCAGGACAGGCCTGCCCAGCGGAGATGGGAGGATGCTGCCGGGGGTCTCTCGGCTTCACACAGCCAGGGTGCTGGTCCTGGGGGACGACAGGATGCTGGGGCGCCTGGCCCAGGCCTACCACTGCCTCAGGTAGGGCCCTGTGGCGGGCGGCTGGTGGGGGGACAGCTGGGGACAGGGTGGGAGGGCCTGGCCAGGATGCAGCAGGGGTGCGGTCAGACCCCGCCATCACCCAGCACCATGCTTACCAGCTCAGCTCTTTCCCGTGAGCTCCGTAATCCTTGCCACCGCCCCCTCCGCCCCTGAGACAGACATTACTGTACGTATTCTATAGCTGAGATCGCCGCCCCCCCACCCCCAGACCGCCTAGAGTAACGATCAGAACCGGGATGTGGAATTGTCTGAAGCCGCAGCACCTGCCCTTACCCCTGTGCTCTGCTGCCTCTTGCCAGGAAACGGGAGGCCCAGAAGTTCTGCCTGACCCCCAGACTCAGCCTGCAGCTCTACTATATCCCCGTGCTGGCGCCTGAGGTGGCAGGGCAGGGCAGGGCGGGGCAGGGGAGGGGGGACGTGGGGGAGGACCAAGGGGCTGTCCGCAGCAGGGGTCTGGCTTAGGGGCCAAGCAACCACATCCCTGACACCAGGGGCTAGGACCGTCCTTCCTTAGGATGCGGGGCCAGGAGAGCCCTTCCAGGGCAGGTCTGTGTCCCAGGACCCCCAGACCCGGGCCCTGGAGGCTGAATGTCCCCTCCTGGGGGCAGCCTGCCCATTGCTGAATTTTGTTTGGCTTTTCTAATGGAATTCATTGGAAGTGTCTGTTCAAACAGGGGCCACCTTTCTCTCTCTCTCTCTCTCTCTCTCTCTCTCACACACATACACATACGCAGGCACGTGCACACCACACTTCCTGGGGTCACATAAAAGGAAATTTCAGGCAGTGGGAGCCCCCTGATTTATTGGGGGATGGGGGACAAGCTTACCCTTGCAGCTTTGCATTTCTATTGTCCCACTCAGTTTGCTTTTGGGGAGCATTAAATTCAAAGCAGTCCTTGTCTCTCCACTTCCAAGGCTCATGGTCATTTTTCGATGTCCCTGGCAAGTGGCCCTCCATCCAAGGTATCCCAGTTTCACTGGGAGAGTAAAACCCAATCGTCTTCACATGGCAGAGAAACTGAGAGAGAACCAAGAGGTTCAGTGATTGACCAGTTTGCCTAGGGGACCCTCTGGCCGGGAAGAAAGTCCCAAGAGACTGGGCTGATGGGTCTGCCCTGTCCCCCTGTCCCCAGGAGCCGGCGACAAGCAGACATTCGGAGCTCCGAGAGCTGGCGGCGTTCCTGGGCCGCGCAGACCCGTGGTACCAGAACACAGTCAACACACTCTGCCCGGCCATCCACAAGCTGGCAGAGATGGTAGGGGAGATGCGAGGGTAGGGGGGAGGTGGGAGGGGCCCATTTTCAGATACCACCCCTGGCTCTCAGCCTCAAGAGTCAGCCCCAGGGTCCCCCAGGGTGGGATGAGGCTGGAAGGGAGCACAAGAGAGGAGCCCTAACCAGCTCATGCTGGAGCTCTTAGCAGGCACCTGTTTGGGGGTGGGGGGACACTGGGGAAAATATGAAGCAGAACATTCTCCCGTAAGTGTATAGGCCGATTCGTTCCTTCTCTTCTGGGGTTCCTGGGACAGTCTCTGTGATTGTAAGAGCCCGTGCTTCCTGAGAGCTCCCACGGGCTCAACACTCAGCAGCCCTACCAAGTACAGGCACTCTTACGGGTGGGTGCTAACGTTGCCATGTCCCCATTGTACAGATCAAGCCGCCGGGGTGCAAAGAAATTAGGTAACTTTGTCCGAAGTGGCGAGATGAGAGGTAGAGTCCTGCTTGGAACCAGAGCATATCCTCTTGACCACAAAACCAGGCTATACCCCCAACCTTCCTGGGCGGGGCGGTAGGGAGGGAGCTCCCACCTTTTACTGACTTGAAAAGGCCTTCATCTATTAGGAGAATCTTTTTTATATCTTTCCAGTAAACTCTACCTCCATGTGGGGCTCAAACTCGCGACCCTGAGATTAAGAGTCTTTTAGTTCCACTGACTGAGCCAGCCGGGCAGGCACCACTCCTATTAAGAGACTTTTAACCTTTTTGGGGTTGCAGACATTTTTTCCCACTTTTGTTTACTTGCTTGTCAAGTTCCTCAGTAGCGGTTTTTTGACTTACAGAAGTTTGATATTTCTATGCAGTTACACACAGGACTTTATTCTTTGTGATACCGGAGTCCTGCTTCAAGAGGTCTTCTCCACAGACTGAATTATATCCAAGATTAAATTAATATTCACTCATCATTTCCCGGGACTTTTCAGGTCTCGGTTTCTCCATTTAAATAACCTGCCTGCGATCGATTTCAGGGCTGAGTGTGAGGCACGCAAATTGCTTTTTTCCAAATGCTCAGCCCGTTGTCCTAAAGCTATTTATTGCATGAGCCATCTTGCCCCATCAGTCTGAAATGCCAGTTTTATCATCTGCTAAGTTTCTACAGATGCTTGAGTTTATTCTGGGACACTTACTCTTTCTTGTCAATCCATTCATTTCCGGCCACGTTAGCATTTTTTAATTTAAGAGCTGGCAGGGCAAGCCTATCCCCTTACTCTTCTTCTTGGAAACCTTTCAGACTGTGTTTGTTTCTGTTTGTTTCCAGATAAATATTAGAAATGTGGTCAAGTTGTTTTTTTTTTAATCCCCCCCCCTCAGGATTTCGATTGGAATTTGGAGGCGAGTCAGCCTCTTTTAGGGGGTTATGCACCTTGATTTTAGGTACCTGATTTCTGACTTGACAGTCTACTTGATTGGGGTGTTTTTCTTGTACCTTCTTGTGGAGGTGTCGGGGGAGGCCTCCTCCCTGAGTTACCGCTTACCCAAAAAAATGTCTTTGTGTATGCACAGGAGACTCTTTAGCTGGGTATTGAAATACTTTTTCCTCAAAACCTGGAGGCTGTTAGAGGAGGAAGATCTTACTTGTGCTCTCTCTCTCTCTCCCTTTTTTTTTTTTTTTTGAAGATTTTATTTATTTGACAGAGAGAGAGAGCACAAGTAGGTAGAGAGGCAGGCGGCGGGGAGGGGAAGCAGGCTCCCCGCTGAGCAGAGAGCCCGATGCGGGGCTCGATCCCAGGACCCTGAGATCATGACCTGAGCCGAAGGCGGAGGCTTTAACCCACTGAGCCACCCAGGTGCCCCTTACTTATGCTCTTTTGTCAGTTAGTTTTTATTTTCATGCTGGGACATATGTGGGATTTGGGCCCTCCCTGCTCTCCTTGCCCTCAGAGTTAACGATTTGTACAGCCCCAGTGTTTCCTCCCAAAGCGGTTTCCATGTGAAGAGATTGGAAACAGTGTAGGTGAGGACAGCCTTGTTGGAGTACATTCTCTGTTCCTCCATGTGGCCTTTCTGAAGGGAGCAGTGTTTCTATAGACCAGACGGGAGAGTCTGGTCTATAGAGAGTTATAGGATCAGATATGGGTTGGATGAGATCAACTTTAGCTGCTTTCCAATTCTGGTACTATGTAAGCATTCTGTTTATCTAAAAGGAAAAAAAATCTGATGGTTCTGCTTTATAACCATAGGAGGAAGGTGTGTAGGACATGACACTAGTGTTTTTCCGATAGCCCACACATGTAAATTAATCTGTTGATATATGGAGATACCCCAAGAGTGAAAGAGACAGCAGATCCCCTCACTTCTCAAGCCGCAGGTCACTTGACCAGTGAGTGGCTGGAACCCAGCCCAGACTCAGTGATCGTTGGCTGTAATCTCAGGCATCTTGTCTATCCCAAGCACCCTACTCAGTGCCTTCGACCTAGAGGCACCCCAAGTGTCTTTGTGCAAGTGGAATGAATCGAGGACGGACTGCCTGGGTTAGGAGTGGAAATCAGGGGGAAGGAAAGGGCTGGAGTGTGTTTGAGTGCCCAGCTGGATTAGTGCCCAACAGAGGATATGTGGGACCATTAGAGTTTCTCTGTTACCAGAATAGCAGCCCCCACAACTGCATGGAGCCCCCATAACTGAAGACCTTCTCTGCCCCCTCACAGCCCCCTTCCCTGGACACATCCCGGACTGTGGACCCCTTCATCCTGGATGTCATCACCTACTATGTTCGCATGGGCACCCAACCCATCTACTTCCAGATCTACACTGTCAAGGTCAGTATTCCCAACCCTGGGACTCCATGGGTAGCACACCAGCAGGACCCTGGGATGCCACCCCCAAACACCCTGGCTCTGGGGAAATGCAGGTACCAGGGCACGAATCACAGACTCACTGGTCTTGGTTGTTAACTGTAGCTTCCCAATCTTTGAATACATCAGATAATTCCCAGCCTCAAAGACCTCCAGCACAAGCAGAAGAACTTGCTCACGAGGAGGGATGCCTTAGGCCCTGACCCTGTGGTGGACTGGGGACAGGCAACTGGGAAAGTAATTACCAGGAATTGCTTTACCTCGGAAATCCTAGATGCTCACTTTCCAGTCTCTGATCACAGATTCTCGTCCTGGCAAGACCCTCACATCTTCTCCCCCAGAACCTGCCTCCTTAGCCTGCAAGGTTTCTATTCTTTTCCGTGCTAAATGTGTGGCCCAGTGACAGGGCCTGGGAGGGAGAGATGAAGAATCTGACTCTTCCCAGACTTTGTCTTGAGCTTAACTCCCACCTTGTCTTCAAGCTCCCAGGCTCAAATGGCAGCAGGGAAGTCAAAATTTTAAACCCTCTGGTTCCCAAGGCTGTCTAGCTCTTGTAGGCTGATCCAGCCAGAAAGGGGCCCTCTTGGAAGAGCAGTGTTTCTGTCCTCTGTGCCAAGTTCGACCAGTGTCTGCTGACAGTTGTTGCTTTCTTAGTGTCCCTCCCTGACACACCCCTGCATCTCTACTCCCTGATGCTTCCACCTCCGTAGACATGGGGTCTGAGCACGGGGCTCCAGCAGGGAGGCCTCCCAGTCCCCATGGGGTGGAAGGATGCTCACTGCCCTCCACTCCTCCTGGCACCTGTTTTGTGTTGGGGAAGACCCGCAGTTGCAAGTAACAGACATATAAAAACCAGCGTCGGGAGAAGAGCTGTATCGGCTCACCTCGCCAGCAAGGGCAGAGTTGACCGGCTTTGGCAAAGCTGGGTATGATGGGTACCGCACCTGTCTCTTTCGTCTCCCTTCCTGGCGACCAGATGACCCGCAGCCATCCTGGGCCAGCATTTTTTTCAAACTCAGCAACCCCAGTGGGGAGAGGGTGTCCCTTTTCCAGTGGGATCAAGGCTAGTGCCTATCTGTATGCCTGTCACTGTGGCCCAGGAGGTGAGTCACACGTCCGTCCCTCCTGAAGCCAGCGCTGTGGGGCTAGATGGCCTGACCACCATCTCCGTATTTTCTGTCCCACTCTGTCCTCCAACCAGGCATTCTGGCTCTTCTGACACTGTTCTTGCCAGTGACCTCCAGACGCCAGGCCCGAAGGACGCTCTCCTGTTCTCTCTTTTGGACCCTTTTCTGCATTTGGCACCGTGGGCCACGATACTTTTTTCCTTTACTATACAATTACATGTATGATATCCATGTGTGCATCACAATTGCAAAATGAAGGCACACATCTCCCCCCTCATGAAGCCCGCCCCTCGCCTGACTTCTGGAACCTTCTCTCCTGCTTCTCCTCCTCTGCAACCTACAGGGAGGCTTCCTTGCCCAGCAGCCCCTTCTTTCTGTCTTTGCTTTCCATACACGCCCCGATGCTCCTGCCTCCATGGCTTTGCCCACGCCATGCCCTACCCTGGACTGCCCTTCTCGACCCTACCTCGTCCCCCCCGCATCCTCGCCAGCCCTCACCTCTGCTCCTCTTGCCCCCCAAGCAGGCTCAGGTGCTTCTCCCGTGTCCACAGCGCTGTGGGGACAGCCCTTGCTTTTCCCTCCGGCTCGGTCACATGCCTGCTCTGTGCATTGATCCCCACCAAAACTGTGCGTCCTTGGAAAGATGGGTCCGCATTTTGTGTGAATCTCATTTTTTAGAAGTTTTATCTTTAAATAATCTCTGCACCCAGCATGGGGCTTGAACCCACAATCCTGAGATCGAGAGCTGTACACTCTACCCAGCGAGCCAGCCAGGGGCCCCTTGAATCTGAGTGTTGAGTCTCCTACCACTAACACAATAAATGGTGTATGTATGGGCGTGTGTGTGCGTGTGTGCATGTGCGTGACGACTGTGGATCCGTGTGGCACCGGAAGGCCGGCGGGGGACCCGGGTGTGGGGTCAGAGGCCCGGTGGGGTGGCAGAGAGTCCACAGCCTTGCTGGTCCCTCCACTTGCTTGCTCTGTGGTCATGGGCACCTCAACTTCTCTAAAATTCATTCTGTCCGCCTATCAAGGAGGCACGATGAATTTCACCAGCCTTAGGGGTGTTGTGAGGCTTCAAATATGGTAAAGCGTGGGGGGGAGGGGCAGGGCAAGGAGGAGGGCACGTGGAGGATTCCAGAGCAGCGGCTGAGATGTTGAATGACAGCCCAGCTTTGCCGCCTGTGACGTCGGGCCCGTCAGCACACATCTCTGAGCCTCGGTGTCCGGTGTCCTAAAAGGGGGTCATTGAGACCTACCCCCTGGGGCTGCTGGGGGTTAAAGGAGGTCACATAGGTCAAGGGCCTTTCTCAGGGTGTCCAGTGCAGAGTAAGGTTGCAACAAAAGGGACTCTTGAGACTCCTCCCCGACCAGGTGTTGGTCCCTTATGTCCCGTTCACCCAAAGACCCGGCCTGCATCACCCCCGCAAACGTCTGTGGCAGAGCTGATGTCCGCAGGCACGTGTCCTGGGCTTCTGCAGGGGCCCCCCTGCTAGTGCAAGTCCATTGTCTGTTTCCGTGAGTCTCCACTCCCATATTCTGGGGGAGGCCCCGCACCGCCCCGTTCCGTTCCCCGGAGGTTTCTGGGGGCCGCCTCTGCCATTCCTGTCTCCTTCTGGATTCTCCTTCCCTGGGCATCCCACGGTGGGTCTTTCCCCTCTTTTTGACCTCAGTGAGGGATGTAGGCCCTTTCTTGGGTTTCCAAAAGACAATACAACACAAAGTGGAATGAATGGGAGAAACCTCTCACAGTGCAGGTAAAGGGAGTAAACATTTTGGCACCACAAAGGAAAGGTTAGGCGTCCGTCCACAGTCAAGGCCTTCAGCCGGAGGCCCCAGGAGCGTACCTGCCCCCCCTCACGGATCTGGGTTTATGGGCGCGGGCAGCCACGGGCAGAGACCGCTAGAAGGAACTTAATCGTGTGGCTTGGGGCTCGAGTTAGGTGATTTGAGGGAGGTGCCCCCAAAGCGGGACTGTGCCCCAGCCCCCCTCCCGTGGCCACGCTTCCCCACTGCACTACCCAGCTCCCCTCAGAGGCCCCTCCTGCCCCAGATTTCTGCCCCCAACTGCCCGTAGTGGCTCAGCTCCCTCTAGCCCTTCTTTCCCAGCCTGCCTTGCAATGCCAAGTCAGGAATGTGGTTCCCCTCTCTGGCCCTCACCAGACACAGCCCCACCCCGCGTGAATTCCGAGCCCCCCTCCCCCCCACCCATTAGATGGTAGTGGGTACAGGGGGTTTTGAGACCAGCTTCTTCCCCAATTTATCAAGTCATTACGTGGCTGGAGACATGTGGACCACAGGTGCAGGAAGTCACTGAATGTGGCTCAGAATCTAGCATTAGTAGGATGGTGGGCCACCCAGGCTCTGGGGGAGCAGCTCACGGCAAAGCTGGCCTCCTCACAACCTCCTCCCGCCCCCCTACTTCCCTCCAGATATTCAGGGACCTGAGCCAAGGCCCTGCAGAGGACATTTTCCTCACCGAGCTGAAGGTGGACGTCCAAGACTCCAGACTCCCCAAAGGTGAGCGTCCATCCCCCCCTCCCACGGGAGTGGCCTCAGCTCCCCCTCGAGCCCGTTTCCAGAAAGTCCTCCCGCCTCTCACCTCCGCTGAATACCGGATGCCCTTGGCTCAGCCAAGCCTGCCTGGACTGGTGCTTCCTTCCATGCAGGGGGAGAGGCTGTCAAGATTCAGGAGCACAGCTCGCCCCCAGTGAGGTGGACAGCGGGGCGGGAGGGGCAGGAGGGGCGGGAACCCCCCACCCTCAGCCTCTTCTCCCCTGTCCCTCAGATGGCTTTTCCCCCAGGAGGAAGGGCGCGGCTGAAGGCCCGGGGGCCGAGCTGTCCATCTGCTACCAGAAGGTGCGTGGCCGTGGGCGTGCTCAGAGGAAGGGGGGCGGGAGGGGGGACGGCAGGGTCGAAGCAGGTGTCAGACGTGCAAATGGGAGCAGACAGAGCCAGAAGAACTTTCAGCCCCTTTTCTTGAAGCTTCCCCCAGGCTTCTCCCAGCCTTTGGAGAGTTTTGCTGGGATGGGCAGATTACAGTCGACCTCGCATGCAGCCCAGGAGGCCATCTGATTTCAGGAACGGGGGGCTGTCCCATCGCTCAAAAATCCCTTCCTCCCTGGCCAACCAGACGCTTGAACTGATGTCAACAGAGACATATTCCCTTGGGTCTGGGAGGCTGAATGTGCTGTCCGTGGCCAAGAGTGCTCTAAGCCTTTCTCCTCCAGCCCCTTGTTGGTGACACGAGTGACACAGACAAGAATCTCAGTCAGGGCCGGGGCGGGAAGCAGGACTGTCGACACGAGGATGCCCAGGGATAGGGCTCTTCTGAGGACCCCGTCTGTTTCTGCCTCCCCCCTCCCCAGGCTCTGCTCAGCCACCGCGCCCAAGTGGTCACCGGTTCCCTGCGGGCCACTGGGCTGGTCCTGAAGGCCCTTCCAACCAGTGACACTGATGGTGAGAAGCGGGGACAGCAGAGAGAGGCAGAGAAGGCACGACAAGCAGGGTGGATGGGGGAGAAGGAGACTGACAGTCGAGTGACTGTAGACGGGGAGAGCCAGGAGAGTTGGGCCTCCACCTGTTCCTGAGATCCTAGAGTCAGGTTGAGTCACTCCGGTGCTGGGCCCAGGGCTGCCCAGCAGGTACCTGGGCGAGGCTCGGGAGCCACCATCAGGCTCGTCACCAGCGGGTAACATACCGTAGCCGTGGCTTCTGGCTACGCCCTGTAGCCTGATGAGACACCCGCTAGAGGTTGGAGAGACCACGGGGAGGCAGGTGCATTTATCCACCTTCCTCTGCGCTGGGCCCCAGATCTAGCTGTGCTGGGTCTGGAGATGTTGTATTGCGAATGTCGTTCCACGGGACAGGAACTCTCCAGTTCACAGAAGGCACCGCTGGTCCCAGTTATGTAATTCTGGCCAATGACCTGATTAGAGCTATACAGTGGATAATCAGAGAGTCGGTCTAATTACCTAACTACCTAAGTCTAAAATGGGGACGATAAAAGATTCTGATTTAGGTGCATATCGTAAATTAACATATGAGCTCTCTCGTTAGCTCCCCGGTCTTCTGGAATGATGAAAAGTTTTGTTAGGTGGATTGACGTCACCAAACACCTTCATTGGAGGCCAGACCAGGTTCAAAGCCAACACCTCAACTCTTTGAGTCCTAGGAGTTAGGCATCATTGCTGTTAGCAGCTTTTTACTGGAGAGGTAATGAAGCCAGAAAAATGACCCCCGTCAAGGTCACATCCCACCTCATTCCTCCCAGGTTCGGGACCCCCCCAGGCCGCACATTCTGCTGCTCCCATCACAGACCACACGTGCCTGAATGTCAGCGTGACGGAGGTAGTCAAGTCCTCCAACTTGGCGGGCAGGTCCTTCTCTGTAAGTACGGGGCCCATTGAGGTACTCAGGGACGGTGGCTGGGAGCCTGGGGTGTTCTGAGAAGGGGAAATCACTTCTGAGCCTTGGCCATCGAAGCACATCTTCCTATCGGAAAGAATCTGCCTTTCCCCAACCTGAGAAGTCCTGAGCATGAGTAAGGCAGAGTTAGGGTCTTGCTTTCCACCTGCTGGGCCTCCAAGGACCTAGAACATGCCTGAAAAATAGAAACTCCAGGCACGTTCTGGCTGCCCCCGCATGACCAGCATTCAGACTCCTGTGCAGCAAACCTCGGACCACATCGAACCAGTTCTAACCTCGCTGCCCTTGGCCCTTATTGATACTTACTGATTGCAATTCCCTTACTGGTACAGACCTAGGACCTGCCCATATGCTCTGTATCTGTTGGCCACTCTGGACTTCACTTCCCTACTCGGCTGGGATGTGAGTCCCATGATTACACCTGAACCCTGTTCCAGACTCCCACCCCTCCCCCCACACCACCTACCAGGGAGACACTTGGGATCAAGCCACCTACTCAGTCTGTATGCTCTGCGTGCTTCTAGAATAAATCCCACATCCACGGAGCAAACACCTGACCTCCCACCTCAGCAGGACCCTTCGCATCGCTTGAGCCTCTCGCATCTCTTCCGGTTCCTTTTCTCCAGCGCGGACCCTCTCTGCCGCTCCTCCCTCATAACCTGGAAATGTGCTCGGGTCTTCTCCATCCTGGAAGGAAAATCTCTACCATGACCCACTTACCTCTCTAGCAACTAGTATACTCCTTCCCTTCCCTTTAACCTATAAAAAAAAAGTTTAGTGATATGCAGGAAGTGCAAAACAAAACAAAACACAAGTAAAACCTCTTTGAGTCCTATTTTCTAGAGAAGATGCGTGTTACTATTCCAAGAGCAAACATCCAGCCTCCTTTTGTATATCTGTGCATGATGGATAGCTACAGACACACGGGTGCTTCCTTCCTTGTAGGTCTCCTCAGCTGGGAGCTCCTGCCTGTTGGGGTTTTATCTGTGGGAAACCAGGGTCGAAAACTTGACCCTCTAGAGAAATTCTGCTTCTGGGCTATTATCAGCCCAGGACCATATTTCGAGTGAATTTCTAGCTCAGAAATTCCCAGACCAGGCAGACAGTGAACACGTATAGCCCAGACCCACTGAAGGGTAGACTGTGGCTTGGAATTCCCAGGGGAGACTCATCCTCCTCACCCCATAACACAGGTGCTGGTTTTCTTTCGATGATAGCATAGACTTTAAGAGTCATTGAAGGGGATCTCAGTTTCCAGTCCCTTGGGCCTGTCCCCAGGTCCCCATGACTGTTGAAACCCAAGCCCCTTGATTCCAGTCATCACCAAATGCCCTTGGGACAACCAGAGCATCTGACCCACGCGACCTCAACTTGAGAACTTATATGGCTTTTTCTTCACTGCATCATATAGGATTGATTTTTCAATAGCCTGCAATAACTAAGGAGGACATGTGTGTTTTCTGTCTACAGAATACAAAGTAAGGTACTTAATTACTAGGTGAAACACATCATTACTCTAATCTGCAGCGTAGAAGTGTTGGTCTACGTCATCTTTCCAAACTAAGAAAGCTTTGTCCGTATTCCCGGTATGGCTTCGATTTTATCAATTCGATCTCAGTTGGTTCAAACACAATGTTCTAGTTTCTGACACTGCTGCTGGGATACAGGATGCCTTCTTCTGCCCAGTCTTTGTAGAAGACTGTTCCTTTCTCTCCCTTTCTAGAAGCTTCTGACGTTTCACCTCATAGAAGGTTCTGGAATAGCCTTGGTGGAATCTTTCTCATTCATTATCATAGATCTTTAAAGGACATCATCAGTCTGGAGACTCCCATCTTTTGTTTCTAACATGTTTTCTAGTGTTTTAAAAATTATTTCCTTCCTCTTTCCTCTTTTTCTCAAAGTTCTACATAATGGATACAGTGGAGACATAATGGATACAATTCATTGTGACTTTTTGGCCCCTTTCCCTGGACTCTTTCCTAAACAGGTTCCTTAAATAGCTCCTTAAATAGCTACTGTTATCAACTTTTGGCTCACTTCTCTCATTTCCTGGACTCCAGAACCCACATACGTGGTTTGAGTCCGATGTGTTCAGGACACCCAAATCTCTATCCCCTGCTTGGACAGTTGCCCCCCCTGAGTTTCTGACTCTGCATTCAACTCCGCATGAACCAGACGCCCCACAACACCCCAAACTCAAGACCTGCGAAACCAAAGCCCAGCGACGGCCTGGGTTCAGAGCTCGGCTCTGCCATTTACCAGCTGTGTGACTTCAGGCGAGGTAATCAACCTGCCTGTGCCTCAGTCTCACCACCTGTAAATGGGGATGATAGTAATAGCTCTGACTTTACCCAGTTGTTGTGGGGAGCAAAACGATGGGCCCATGCAAAGCTCTCAGAAGAGTGCGTGGCCAAGTATGTGCTAAAAGTATGTGCTAACAGTCATCTTTAATTCATCTCCTCCCCTCACCCCCCCGCCGCCCACCGCCGTGGCTGACCTCTCTATGGTACCATCAGTACCCAGTCATCTCTGCCAGAGTTCTGGGAGTCCCCTCGGAGACCTCCTCTTCCTCCCTTCCCTGTTTTCTGCTGGTTTTCTCTCTCAGCACTTCTCGAACCTCTCCCTTCCCCCAGCCCCCTCCTGAGCCACCTAGGTTGTCAAACCACCCTTTTGCCCAGGACTGAGGACTGCTTCCTGGGGTGTGCGACATTCTGCGCTAAAGCCCGGACAGTCCCAGGCAAACAGGACAGGTTGGTCACCCTAGGTCCAGACCTACACCGTCCCCTTTTCCTGGACACACACCATGGCCTCCTAGCTGTTCCCCTGATGTCACTGCAGTGCCCCTTAGGTCCCCCCTCCACATCTCTCTGCCTGAGTGTTCTTTCTAAAATAAAACTTGGATGTACCTGTCCGTGCTTAAAACCCCTCTGTCACTTCCCAGGGCAGAGAAATTTCATTGTGGCATGGTGTCGCTTCTCTTCCACTCCATCCACAACCCCAGCCGGCATCTGCAGGCCCTTTACCCCTAGCATGTGGAAGTGTTCTCAAAGACACACATCCGTGCCTTTGTTCAGGTGTTGTACGTGGTCTGAAACCCGGTCCCAACTTCCTCTTCCCCATCTTCTTTTCGAAGCTCCTTCAAATTGCAACTCTGGTGTTGTCTCCCCCAGGAGGCCCTCCTAGATGCTCTTCCCCCTTCCCTCCACACCCTGCCCCGCCCCCCACCGCACTGCTGGGTAAGCTAGGGTTACAGCCCTGGGGACCCAGCCAGGGGAGCAGGCGAAACACCATTAATTGGCACGATCCCCGTATGGCAATGGACTGCGAGTGCCTTGGACTCGGCCCTCGTCCTCCGGGTCCTCCCCATTCTCCCCAGCACTCGGAGCACTCAGCGTGCCGTCTTGCCCACAGCTGGTGCTCCCAGATGTTTGCTGAAGCCTCTAGCCTGTCCCTGCCCCCGCCCCCTCTGGGACTTCAGCCCCGACCCAAGTGCTTCTGAGACAGCCCCCTCTGCTGCAGGGGAGCTCCGATTGGCTGGAGCTGAAACCTGCCTTCCTCCTGCACAGCCTCAGACTCCAAGGTGGACCCCTTTACCCTCCTGCATTTCCTCTTTGCAGGTCAGTTCCCTGCGACAGTTTCTGTTTCGAATGACCTCTCTAAACAATCTAAACTTCTCGCCCTATCGAGTTCCCTTTGACCCTGCACCGCCTTCCTGGGGGAAATTCCAGGAGCCCTTCTTCACTCTTGGATCCCAGGCCGGATCTGCACCGATGGGTGGATGATGAACGTCCAGCAGCAGCGGAGGCTCCTGGCGAGCTAGAGCGAAGGGCATTCTCTGCTAGGAGACCGGCAGCGCAAGGGCACTCACTGTGGCTGGCTTGCTGTGTCTAAGAGGCAGCGACGATATTGGCCAGACTGTGATGTTGGTGTAGGAAAATAGTGGGAGATGAGGCAGGAACGGTGGGATTGGAGCTCTGGGGGCCTGGGAGGTGGGCCCACACCATTCACCAGTAGGCCCACTATTCACCAGTAGTGAACTGGGAGCTGAGATGGAGACCCCTTGCACATTTGGCTGGCCTGGACTTTCCAACTGACCTCCAGGGCTGCATCTATAGAGTGAAATCCGAGTCCTGGGGTCCCCCACAGACCAAAGCCAGGCAGGTCTGCATGTGTTCAAGCAGGCAGGCCACAAAGGGGAAATGAAGGCATCTGTCCGCACGGCACACAGGTGGAAGGAGGCCTGCGGACTGCCTCTGGCTACCTGGAGGGCTGGGTCATGGGAGCCCGGATCCTGCTGGGAGTTACCTAGAGCGGCCTGACCCAGAGAAGGAGCACTGCGTTGGGAGTCTGGGAGCTGTGTCCCACACCTACTACTGAAAGCTTTAGAAGATGACAGTCAGTCCCTCCAGACCTCGGTCTTGTCCCTGTGGGAACCCGGGGTGTCCCTCACCAGTGGGGCTCAGTTCAGGTGGGGTCCCCCAAGCTATCGTAATGCATCTGGCTTTCCCATCCCTCAGCCCGCACAGGACCCCAGCCTCCCTGCAGTCCCTCCAGGTACTTCTGGAAGGTCTTGGACATCCCCGGGCTCACAGTCATCCAGCTGGCAGTCTGGTCAGTGTCCACTAGGTTCCACTGCCCGCCACAGGGCCGCAGCTGCCCCACCATAGCTGAGGGCCCCAAAGCTGCCATTGGTCCTGATGAACAGCAGGGGAGAAGTCCTCTCTCCTTTTGTGTCACCTTCTGTCTAGCGAGGCTTGGGTCCTTCTGCCTTTGCTCCCAACCCACCTGTTCCAGCTCATAAACGAGTCTTTAGACAGAGTTATGGCAGGAGGGGGCTTGGGCTAAGAGAACAGAGAAAGAATCCACAGCGGGGTCCCCATCCCCTTCGATGACTAAAGCTGCTACTCATGCTTGGCTCCTTGCACACCTGTAGTTAAGAAGGAGAGTAACAACAGGCCAACAAATACAGGGCTTACCGTGTCCTGGCCACTCGGTGTATTTCCTCCCCTTTAATGTTCACAAAATAATCCTACAAGGTAATTGCTATTACTACTGTGTTTTTGTTTTTGTTTTTCTCAATAGGTGGGAAATAAAAGCACAGAGATTAAGAAACATGCCCAAAGTCACACAGCTAGTAAGTGGCAGAGTTGAGATCGCAACCCAGGCAGGCTATCTGTAGGGCATCTGGGTGGCTCAGTCGGTTAAGCGTCCGACTCTTGATTTCAGCTCCACACTCAGTGGCAGAGGGTGGGGGTCTGCCTGAGATTCTCTCTCTCTGCCCCTCCCCCTGTTCTCTCTCTCTCTCAAATAAATAAATCTTTCTTTAAAAAAAAAAGCAGGGGGCACCTGGGTGGCTCAGTGGGTTAAGCCGCTGCCTTCGGCTCAGGTCATGATCTCAGGGTCCTGGGATCGAGTCCCGCATCGGGCTCTCTGCTCAGCCAGGAGCCTGCTTCCCTCTCTCTCTCTCTCTGCCTGCCTCTCTGCCTACTTGTGATCTGTCCCTGTCAAATAAATAAATAAAATCTTTAAAAAAATAAATAAATAAAAAAATAAATAAAAAAAAAGAAAAGTCCTTGCCTGGGCTCCACTCCAGACCCCTTAAATCAGGACCTCTAACTTTATATTTTGGAAAGGTGATTCTTAGGAGAAGCCAGGGTTTGAGAATTCTTGAACAAGAATGAACCCTAAAGGCTCAGAATGTTGTGGGAATGAACCACCCAGAACCGCTGTCTGCATGTCGGGGGGTGAAAGGCCCCCTGAATGCCCCACCTGTGTCTGGCTCCTAGATGATTCCATGATACAGGGAGCTACAGGTCTGGTCTGCGTCATGAGGGCAGGTGGCCGCTTCCCAGGGAAATAATTTTGTGTGTAATCCCACTGTGAGAACGGCAGTCAGGACTCAGAGAACCCCCCAAATCCTGCCCCCAACACTGAACATGCAACCCATGTGCCTGGGATATGGGGGCGCTGGGGCCCCTGGATAACCTGGCAAGCACCGGCCCCAGCATTCCCGGTCGTTTGAGATCTAGGACAACAGATTGGGAAAACAATTGCTGGAACGAGAGACCCAAGGTCCAAGGGGGAGCCCAGAGGCTCCAGGTCACTTGCAGGAAGAGAGCTGGGGACCCCGTGGGCTGGACTGCGGAAATACATTGAGAGAGGAGGAGGAGTTGGCAAGGCTGTCTGTCGCAAAGGTGACACTCACATGAGCTCTTGGTTGTAGACGGTGACAAACACCTTCCGGATGGCCACCATCCAGATCCAGAGCCAGGACCAGAGGCTCCTGACGCTGCTGCTGGACAAGGACGGTCGGCGAACGTACAGGGATGTGGTCAGGTGAGGCTGGGCCTCGCCCCCACTCCGTGTCCCATGGAGCCAGCTCCTACCACCCCCTGCCTCTAGCCTACGACGCAGGCAGACCTTGGGGCGGGGCAGGTGTGGTCCACCTGGTGGTGTGGACTGAGGCCACTGCCCCACGACTTCCTGGAAGTCCAGGGAGAAAAGCAAATGAATGGGGAAGCCGATGATATTAATGTTCTGGAGATTTCCTCGATGAATGTTAGCAGCAATAGGTTTAAACCCCTGTCTGGGCGCTGACCCCCTCACACAGGCTGACCTTCTGTGGCAGCTGTGCCCATTAATGCGACCCTTAGTGGTCCCCCCTCCCTGGGGTGCAGTATTTGGGTAAGACGGGGTACACAGAGGGGCCCACGCAGGCACGCCTCCTCTCCCGGTGTTTACTCCTGGCCTGGGTGCTCTTCTCTTGTCCTATCTCCCCTTTCTCTCTCTGCAAGGCCTCCTCCCATCTACCCTGTAATGTCTTCACTGTGCCCCAGCAGATCTGACCCCAGAGATGGGTCTCCTGAGCTCGCCTCTCTCCACCCGCAGAATCGAAGTTGCTCCCTGCCCAGAGCCGTGTTCCGGGACTCACAAGTCCAGGGCGTCGTGGGTTGGTTCACACCAGCCGGCGGAGGCAGAAGGGACCAGAGCCAAGCCCAAGCCCCTTCTCATGCCCATCAACACGTTCTCTGGCATCGTCCAGTGAGCCTGAAAGGGCGGCAGAAGGGCTGAGTCCAAGAGCCCCAGACCAAGAGGAAGGATACACTACCCCATCAGCCTCCAAACACTCATACCAGCAGCTGGGACGAGGCCAGGCTGCGCTGGGTGGCTTCTGGCTGTGCCCAGAGTTCAGGGAGCTTGGCCCACACCCAGGCCCGAGGACAGCTCCAGCAAAGCTGCGCACACGCAAGACCCAGCTCCGTGCACAAATGTCCACACGCCTTCATCTATTTTTAGCCCCACCCCTCCCACTCAAGCTCCCCCTATCACCCCTGAAAACCCAAGTGAGAGCTGCTGTGTCGTCCAGGGCCCTGTGGCCTGGGGGGAAGTGGGAAGGAGGGCAAAGGCACCTCCTCTCTCCTGAGTCTGTTCCTTTCCCTCCCTCCAGCCACTGTCCACACGTGCGTGGGCAGGCAGGTGTCCCTCCTGGAGGAGAGGAAATGTCAGATTCAATAAAGGCACACTAAAGCGATTTTGCTTTGACCTAATACCTGGCCGGATAGTAAAGACGTGAAAATTCCTGGCTTCTGAGTTCCAAAACGTATATCCAGATGTAAAACAGGGAAGACCAGGGACACAGGACCACTATCTTCACCCTTAGGACTAGGTGGGGGGCAGGAGGGAAGGCAGCAGAGGAGAGAGCAGGGTAGCAGGGGGGAGTGGGTGGAGGGTGTGGAGGAACCTTTCTCAGGTTCCCGGGTCCAAGAGCACAGATGTAGCTGCTTTACTTTCAACCTCATTGCCTGGTGAGTGGGGGCAAGTCTGGAAGACTCCCTGTAAGAGGGGGTGCCTGGGGGGGGCCATCTAGGCAGAGGGGTCCAAGGAGCACCAGTACAGAATCGTGCCCGCCCCTCCGTAGACATCAGCTCTGGACAGAGTGAAGACCAAGGAGTGGATGGACTTGAGATCCTCCACTGAAGCCCTGCCCCCGCACCCCCAACAGAACCCAGGGAGAGAGGGATTGGGGACGGTCCCCAGTCAGTCGGAGTGGTTTTAAACCGGAAATGATTGATATCACCGTATCTGGTGACTTTACCTGGAGGTGGCTTATGGAGGGTGTAGCCCGTTACTGGACCGCTGGGCACCCTCAGGTGTAGACTCAAACTATCCAATACATACATAGGGTTACAGGGGCTGGGACGGCCGCCTTCCTGGGGTTGGGATCCTGGCGGAGACAGGCAAGAAACAAGATAAACCCGCGAAACAGAAACGTGTGGAGCGCTGGATGGCGATGCGTGCAGGGGAGGGGGTGGGATCTGTCAGTGAGGGTGGATAGGCGGGTCCCTGAAGGTTACAGGGCTGTCCTTGACGGAGGACGGGCGCCAAGACCTGAGGAAGACAGGGAGGGAGCCCCCATCATGAATTCCCCTCCCGCTCCCCGCGCCGCCCCCCAGTTTTCGTTGCCCGAGGCAGCTCAGGAGCTCACGCAGGTTAGCTGGGAGCGCGCCCTGCAGGCCACAGGCCCCACCCTCGCGCCGCGACCGGCAGGTGCGGCCGGCAGGTGCGCCGGCCCAGCCCCGCAGGTGCGGCGTCCCGGGGGCGGGGCCACTTCCGGGACGGCCGCCGGACGTGGCGGGGCGTGGAGTGGGGGGTCGGCCGTTGACCCGGTGACCGCGGCGCCGCCCGAGGCCGGAGGTGACTCCCCGCGCCCCGCGCCCTCTCCGGGGCCATGGCTCCGCGGCCGCCCCGCGCCCAGCTCGGCCCCCCGCCCGCCCGGGACTGACGGAGCCCGGCCGCCATGAGTGCCAACCCGCAGTGGGACATCAGCAGGGCGCTGGGGGTGGCCAAGCTCTTCCACCTGGTGTGCGGGGTCCGGGACGCCTGCGTGACTCCGTTCCTGACCCTCTACCTGAGGCAGCTGGGCTTGGCCGCGCCCTGGGTGGGCATCCTGATGGGGACCAAGCACCTGATCGCCGCCTTCTGGGGTCCCTTCTGTGCCTTCCTGGCCAAAATCTACCAGAAGAGGAGGGTGCTTCTGATGGGCTCGCTGCTCGGCTCGGTGGGGGCCAGCATGGTGATGGTCCTCGTGCCGCCGCTGCACGAAGTTCCGGGGTACCGCTCCTCTAACGCCAGCGACGGGGCCACCCCCACCGCTCCGCCGCCTGGGGCCGCAGGAACTGTAACTGCCACCTCGGCCCGACAGCCCGCCTCCAGCCATGCGGCGGGGTCGCCCAGCCCCGCAGGCGAGAGCCGCACCGGGACAGTGGACCCCGCTGGCTTCAGAAAGGCACCTGCGGGAAACGTCCACGAATCGGCTGGCGGGCCACCTGGCTACGCCAGGACCACGTCCCCACCTCTCCATCCTGTCACTGCAGGGGTGAAGGCTACTCCTGGGGAAGGGGCTTTTAACGCGGGCAGGACAGTCCTCCCTTTGCTGGCTGGTGGTCCAGCCAACTTGTCAGCAGCTCAGGGGAGTGCCCAGGGCCTTGACCTCTCCTTGGAAGGCTTGCGCTGGACTTTCCTCCTCTCCCTGGGCTCCCTGGTGTTCTGGGAGCTGCTGACAGCCCCTCTGGAGCAGGTGGCCGACGACAGCCTTTATGAATACTTGGATTTTGTGGACGCCACTGACCGCTACAGAAGCCTCTGGATCTGGAGGCCGCTGGGCATGTCGGCCGGTGTGTGCGGCGTCACAGCCTTGGTGGGGCAACTGGAATGTGTCCTGATGACAAATGGCCCCCGGGGTGTGTTGCATTTCTATGGCTACTCGCTGGTCAGCACCCTGGCTTTACTGGTGAGCGTCTCCTTTCCGGTCCCCATCTGCAGGCGGCGGGAGCCCAGCTACAAGACCGTCAAAACGCTGTCCCTCGTGGGCGGCGCCCCGCGGCTCATTGTCCTAGCCCTCACTGTGTTTCTGGTAGGCGCGGCCACCAGCGCGGTGCAGAACTTTCTATTCTGGCACATGGAAGACCACGGGAGCGGCGAGCTGGTGATGGGTTTCTCGGTGGCCCTGGGCTCGCTGGGGGAGATTCTACTCCATCCGTTCAAAGCGACACTGCTTAGGAAGCTGTCAAGGGTGGGCACGGTGGGGCTGGGGCTGGGCTGTCTGGCAGCCCAGCTCCTCTACTACTCCTTCCTCTGGAGCTGGTGGTCGGTCCTCCCTGCGCAGATCTTGAACGCCGTCAGCAGCGGGGCCCTGTGGTGGGCCGTGAAGGCCTCCGTCGAGGACCTGGCCACTCCCGGGACGGCAAGACCCCTGGGTGCGATGTTCCAAGGCCACATTTCTGGGGGAGGGTCCAGCCTGGGCAGTGTTGTGGGGGGCTTCGTGGTGATGTCCTTCAGCCTGGCCGTGCTCTATCAGGCCTGCTGCGTGGTCCTGTTACTCTGGCTGGCCCTGTTCCTGTCCATTCAGCCCCGACTGCCCCAGGAGCAGAAAATCAACTACTCGAAACTGCTGGTCATGGAGGCCAGCGACACGAGTGACTCTGAGCAGGGGACGGAGCGGGACTGGCTGGTGAAGGCCATGAGGGAGGAGGACTCAGAATAGAAGGGCGGAGACAAGGTCAAGATGTACCAACCTGGGAAGGCACCCAAGGGTCTGGACAAGAGCTCATCCGCTGAGGACAAGCCCTGCGTCCCGCTGGGGGGCTGCGGGGGAGTCTGGAGAGAGAGAGAGTGCAAGTCTGTGCAGAACCCCACCCCCCACCCCGGGGATCATCTCGTTTCATGATTTTCTTTACTTTTAAGGTAAAAGGAGATTTAATTTTTTGCTGTTTAATCTTTTTTAAAGAATGGAAGAAAAATACATTTGCTAAAAAAAAAAAAAAAAAACGCCCTTTGTAGACCCCATGTTTTGGTGTGTGAGGTTTGCAAGAGCTTCACGGTACTGACTCTTGGTGCTGTTGATTTGAGCCACAGTGGGAGTGCGTGAACTGTGGGGACCCCCAGGATTCTCTTTGGCAGAGGGGGCAGCGGGCTTTGTTTGGTGAGTCACGTGCATTGCCGTGGTTCTAAGAGCACGAGCCGGGTCCTACAGAGGCCCTGCTGTGGGCAGGTAAGAATGGGAATGAAAGGAAAGCGGATGCCCACACTCACCCCCAGGGACCTGGGTTTCCAACCAGAGCAAATGCTGGGTGATGTACTCTGCGTTGGGGGCACAGGGATTCAAGTTAATACGTTTTCATTCTTACTGTCAAATGTGCGTGTGTCACCAGGGGGTCCGATCACTAGAATTGTCTCCCATACTTGGGTCCGAGCAAGAGCAGTTTCATGTCTTGGGGCCCATACCATGCACGCTGTACCCCACACAAGTTCATGGGGATTGTTCACAACTGCTTGGTTGGGGTGCAGCAGCCTCTGTAGAGTTGGGGATGCCACAGATGGTCCACATTTGTGCCGGTGCTTAGCCAGTCGGTGGGGTAACCGCTCAAACCCTCCCACCCTCCCACCCCCTGCAGGAAAGGGCCCTTTATTCTGGAAGCCAGCACCAGAGACTAAGTCTTCTTCCTTATAATCAGGTAAGTATAGGATACTGGATTTCTGAGGGTCTCATTTTACGAATGCGAAAACGTCTCATACTGGGAGAAAGGAGACAAATGCATGAATGTCCACTGGGTCAGACGTGGTTCTAGGAAATTTAAACTTTTTCAGTTTTCCCTGAGAAGACTTAGGGTATAAACCACCACCAACAACAACAACAAAATTAGCCTCTGCCTTAAATAACTAGGGATTCGTTTGTCTCACATAAGAAGTCTAGGGGTAGGCAGTCCAGAGCTGGCATAGCGGCCCAGCAATGCCACAGAGGTAGTCTTTTCATCCCTCTGCTCCCATCACCTTCAGCTCATAGATCCCGTATTTGTCCACTCATAATAACAGAATGGCTGCCGCACTGCCAGCCCTCTCATCTCATATTCCAGGCGAGAAGAAGAGGGCAAAGGGAGAAACAGGAATGAGCCCCCTGTATCAGGAAAACAAAAGCTTTTCCAGAAATCAGCAGATTTCTGCCACCCAGAACTGCAAAGGAGTCTGGGAGGTGGAGTATTTTCCGCCCAGCACATTTACATTCTGAGTAAAATCAGGGTTGTGTGAGGAAGAAGAGGGGGCTGAATGTCGGATGGTCAACTAGCAATGTCTAGCACAGTTATCAGAAGTGGAATTCACACCCAGGCCTGCCTCACTGCAAAGTCCGTGTCCCTCCCTGCACGGCAAGCCGGCTTCCCAGGCATAAATGGCTTTAGTAATTCCACTCCCCTGACAACAGCCCTGTGAATCAACCAAATTTGTTATCTGTGTGTTACAAAGAAGACAGAGTCTCAGAGAAGTCACACATTGGGTCGCTGGCAAGAAACACCACCAGAACCCTAATCTCCTTACCCCGAATTTTGATCCTTTTCTTCTATGCCACAGTTTCCAAAGCCCGGCTGTCTACCTGAGTCATCTGGGGAGCAGATCCAAAAAGACAGGCTCCTTGGTTCTGTAGGAACCTCCTGGCCGGTGCCCAGGAATCTGTATTTTTTTTAAAAGATTTTACTTATTTGACAGACAGAGATCACAAGCAGGCAGAGAGGCAGGCAGAGAGAGAGAGGGGAAGCAGGCTCCCTGCTGAGCAGAGAGCCTGATGCAGAGCCTGATCCCAGGACCCTGAGATCATGACCTGAGCCAAAGGCAGAGGCTTTAACCCACTGAGCCACCCAGGTACCCCAGAAATCTGTATTTTTAATGCGCTCTCTGAGTGATAGTCCACTCAGTTACCCTTTCCAGCCCCGTCTGTCTCACCCCTCCTTCCAGGAATGCTTCTAGCATGCAGGGAAATGCGCAGTAGCTACTGAGCGGTGACCGTGTGCTAGACACCTTTCGAATACTTGACATGCACTGGCTCGCTTAGTCCCCCAAGCGATCTTAGGACACAGCCGATGTCCCCCCTCCAATTTACAGATGTCAGAGTGACAGCTCAGGACCTGGCTGGAGGTCAACAGCCAGCATGTGGCAGAGCTGGGACTCCCATCCAGACTGGTGGCCCCAGAGCCCAAGGCTTTAATCATCATGCTCTGTGGCTAAGGGAAGAGGAGAAAAGGAGGGAAATTCAGTATTAAGATTGAAGGCAGGTGCACTTGAAATTTACTGGACAGGAGGCAGAACTTGCTACGTAGACGGAACCCACAATAATATCAAAATGCAAACACAGGTGTGTTCCTCTAATGTAGACAAAAGGATGGGGAACAGGACTTGGTTTGGGGAAGGATTGAAGTTAGTAAACGTGGTTTGACCTGAAGAAGGAAGGAAGGAGGAGAAAAAGGAGCAGGAGGTGGGAGAGAAGGAGGAGGTAAGGGACCTGACATTTTAAGGATCTCAAAGATTTGAGGGGGAGGATACCGAGAAATCTGTGTTCGGGCTATTTAGTTAATGTGACCGTCCTCTGTGAAGAATCATACTCCCTGTCCTGGGGAACTCAAGAATGAAGAAAATGCATAGTCCCTCCCCCACCCCAAGAAGCCAATGATCTAATGGGGAGATTTGTTTTGTACAAAGACACGCGCATACCTAAGACAGAGCAGGACATTGTGGAAAATCCCCGCAAACAGCATCCCTGGAGTGAAGAAAGGGACAGATCGTTCCTGACTCAGGAATTCAAGGAAGGTTTCGTGGGGATGACATTTAAGCCAAGCTAACAGGTGGGGAGAGAGTGGTCACTCGGGGAACGGTATTGCAGGCAGCAGGAACAGATGAACAGAGTTACCGAGGGGGGAAAAGCGTGGAGTCTGCTTGGGGAATGGCAAGAAACACAGTTCGGGGCGGGGGCGTGGGGTTTGCGTGGTGTGGTGCTGACAGACAAGCCTGGGGAGAGAGCTTAGGGCCAGCTCACAGAAGACCTTGATTCTGTAAGCTTTGGTAAACCATGGAAGGTTCTTGAAAGGGTCGTGACAGGTGAGGACGACAATGAGCTTTTTTTTTTTTTTTTAAGATTTTATTTGTTTATTTGAGAGAGAGAGGGAGCGAGCACAAACAGGGGGAGCAGCAGGCAGAGGGAGAAGCAGGCTCCCCGCTGAGCAGGGAGCCCAGTGCGGGACTCGATCCCAGGACCCCGAGGTCATGACCTGAGCTTAAGGCAGATGCTTAATTGACTGAGCCACCCAGATGCCCTGACCTTGAGCTTTAAAAAAAAAAAAAAAAAAAAAAAAAAAAAAGCTTTATTGAGGTATTATTTATGTATAATAAGATACACCTATTTAAATGGTACAAGTTGACATATACACAAATCCACACCCTTGAAACCATCACCACAATCAGGACAGTGAGCTTATCCATCACCCCCCAGATTTCCTCCTGCCCCTTGGGAATCTCTCCTCCACGCTGGTCCTAAAGAGCCACTGACCGGTTGGTTCTCTGTCACTACGTAGTGGTTTGTAAAACATACCAAAGACTATGGTATCTACGATTTTACGTCTAACTTCTCTCATTGCATAATGGCAAGGACTTCTGACACCAGGCACCCTGGGTTAGGCCAAATTCCACTGGCTAAGGGCACACAACTGCCCCCAACTCCCTTCGGACCCCCAAGGCCACCCTCACTTTGACCAACCAACTACACATGTGGGGGTTCCCCACCCATCCCCCCCAGGTTCCAGAAGTCACCAGAATGATTCCTAGAACTCAGAAAAGTGTTAACAACCCAGAATCAGCCAGAAGAGGGGAGCCTGGCTGGCCCGGTTGGGGAGCATGTGACTTTTGATCTCAGGGTCGTGAGTTCGAGCCCCGTGTTGGGCATAGAGATTACTTAATTAGAAAAACAACAATAATAAAAGAATCAGCCAAAAGAAAAGATACATGCATGGGGCAAGTTCTGGGAGGATCCTGACATGAAAAGCCACGTGTCCCCCCCGCCACGTGTCAGAAAATGGTATAAACTACTGTCACCTCTTAGAAGGTTACAACACCTCTTAGCTAGTAAAGGCTCCGTAAAGCCCTAACAAACTCGTTTGGCTCTGTCGGACCTGTAATTCCCCGTAGCCATGTGGTAACACGACCTCCTTCGAGGTAACACCCATCACTATCTTGCAGAACTAGTATTTCCTGGATGATCCTTTGGAAAATTCTGATGTTGGTGGTTCACTGTGTGACCTTTTCAACTGAGCAGAGTCGGTGCTCAAAGATAAATCTGGGCTCCGCCCCCGGACTGGCAAGGATCCTGAGAATCCGTGCTAAGAACTTGGCAAAGCTTGTCCCGTTCAATCAGAGCATGAACTCCTTTTACAGGTGAACTAACTAACTTCCAGGCTAGGTCTGTTTGAGCCACTCTGTCAGTCTCTATGTTACAACTGGTTCGGATAAGTGGCCGGGGAGCAGGGATCAGAGGCTGGGACGGGCTGGGGCCGAGAAACCGAGTCTGCAGTGGATTTTGTAGGAGGAGCCATGGACAGCAAGGTTGGTGACCCTAGCTGCCAACCTTAGGGAAAGGGAACTCTCCTAGGTTGAACCGTGCCTTCCCTCTCTGGGCTTGACACCTGCATATGGGAATGCTTGTAATTTTCACAGCACTATGGCTCATTTTACAGCAGGGGAAACTGAGTCTTGGAGAGCTTAACTGACTGAGTTGCCCAGCATCGAGGCTATTAGACGGTGGAACGTGGCTTGAGGGCAGATCCGACCACTGCAAATTTCTCAGTCCTTCCTCTGAACATTATGCTGCTTCTGGCGAGGTTTTACCAGCCACCGGAGGTGTACTGAAAGTTTTTGACCCTCTCTTGCCCCTTGCCTTGTGAACAATAGGTCTGAGCTGGGGGGAGATTTTGGGGTCTAGGTCACCTGTCTTGGGCAGACCATTGCAACTGTCCAGGCAGGAAGTGTGTTAGCAAAGGCTTCTAATACCACTTTCGTTTTGCTCCAGACCTTGAAAAGAATGCATCTAAAGTATCAAGTGTGATGTCTGCTGAGGGTTTTATTAAGTTTAAAAAAAAACAAAAACCTTTCCTTTTCTTCCTCATTTTCATGACATTTTCAGCACAAACTTTATCAAGAATCCTGCATCTATTGAGAAGGTCATGTGATTTTTCTTCCTTAGTGCATTCATGTAGTGAATTTCACACTAGCCGTGAATTCTTAGATAATCCCTATATCATCCCGATAAATTGTGTTTTTAAAAAATACACTGTTGGACTTGGCTGGCCAATATTTTATTGAAGATTTTTGCATAAATGTTCACTTTGCTTTTTTTTTTCTTTTTCCTAAGCTAGTTTTGTCGTTATGGTTATGCCAGTCTCGCCTTTATATTTTCTATTTTATGGAGCCACTCATAAGAGATAAGACTCATCTGGTCGGGATGCCTGGGTGGCTCAGTGGGTTAAAGCCTCTGCCTTCGGCTTGGGTCATGATCTCAGGGTCCTGGGATCGAGCCCCACATCAGGCTCTCTGCTCAGCAGGGAGTCTACTTCCCCCCCGCCTGCCTGCCTCTCTGCCTACTTGTGATCTCTGTCAAGTGAATAAATAAAATCTTAAAAAAAAAAAAAGACTCATCTGGTCAACAAATGGTAGAACTGTTCATCAAACATTCTCGTTCTCGGTTTATTCATCTAACCTTTTACATTTTTCTGTATCCTTTTTACTCAAGTTTTCAAATGCATTGGTGTATAGTTGTTGAGACAGAAACTGCTGCTTGCCTACTCAACACTCATTCTTCTCTCTCCTCTACCCAACTGTGTTCCTGGCAGCAAATGTGTTCAAGTGAAATGCTTACCTTCCCAGATTCACTTGCAGGTAGAAATCTGCACAGGATGTCTGGGGAAGTCTTTGCTTTCCTGGGCATAGGCTCCGCCTCCTGTAGGGGCTCCACCTCCTCATCTTTCTTTGGGAGAGAAACAGCTGTCTCACAACTAAGTTGACAAGCATGAACCAAAAAACGTCACGCACACTTAACTGAACACAGTCTTTTTTGCTTAGCTACTTTTATCAGAGGTTTGTGTCTAGAGTTTTCAAAAGACCTGTCCCAGGTTTTGTTAATTTTGTCCATTGTTTTTGTTTTCATTTCTGCATTAGCTCTATTGCATCCTTCCTTCTTCTTTCTCTGGGTTTACTCTGTTGCTTTCCCCCCTTGAGTTACACACTCACCTCTGTTGTTCTGAGTATTTCTTGTTTTCCAATAAATGTCAAGAATGTTAATTTCCCTTATGTATTGCTTTGGTACAAACTCTGACCTTGCAGTACAGTTCCAAATGTTTCATGATTTTCTTTGCGGTTTCTTTGTTAGCCCAAAGGTAGTTTTCATTTTTTCCTAGGAATATGGGATTTTTAAATGTTCTGTTTTTACTAGATTGTATCTGCGTCTCATTGTAGTTGGAAAATGTAACCAATACCATCCTTGGTAATGCATGGCGAGGTCCTTTGTTTGTTAGGTATAAAGAGGTATGTGTGTGCAAGCGTAGCTCCGGATTATTAATTGTCTTGGTCAAATATTCTATCCTGCTTATTTTGGGTCTGCTTGCTGTATCATATTCTGAAGAAGTGCTAAAACCTCAAAATATAATTGCTGGTATATCCATCTCCCCATCTTAGCTATTTGTTGCTTTATATATTTTAAGGCTGCATTCCTGGGTACATATATACTTATGATTGGTATATTTTTATTATCCTTTATTAGTATGTAAGCTCTCCATTGGTCCTTTATTTTTACCCTAAATTCATTTTTTTCTTCTGATGTTAAAATTGCTACCCTAGAGTTATTTATTTTCTTAATGTGCCAGGCTTTTTTTAACCATTGTTTTTCCGATTTTGCTTCTATGATCCTTGCTAACAATATATTACTGTATCTTGTTTTACATCTGATCAGAAAGTCTCTGTGTCTTGATCTGTGAGCTTGACTCAGCCTCCCCTATATTTCTTAACTTTATTTCAGGACATATTTTGCTGAATCATTTTGTGTTTTGTATTTATTGTACTTTCTCTCTACTCCTTTCCATCTTTGGAATAGTTCAAAATTTCTTTCCTTGGATTTTTCTGCTTTCTGTTGCCAAGATCAAATTATTCTGTAGAAAATAATACATCCTTTTTATACCCTTCTCATGGTTAATGCTGATGTATCATGACCCTTATTTAAATTTATTCTTTCTCCTGTCGATTTCTTAACCTTGACAGCTCTAGATTTTTCCTTAAACAAGACATGTTCCATCACCCTCCAGTCTTTCCTCCTCCCACCAGGTCACCATTCCCCTTCCCCAGCCATGCTTCCAATCCTGGGTGTTACTTCTAAATTATCTGTAACAGATTTTTTTTAGGAGGGATGCATTGCTAATTTAAGTAACATTTCACGTTTCTAAGTTATGTTCTCCCTCTTACTTTGCATAGCTCATTGCTTCATTTTGAATTAATTTCCCATCTTGGCGAAGTACTTCTCCTTTAAAAATGCTTTCAAGGGGGTGCCTGGGTGGCTCAGTGGGTTAAAGCCTCTGCCTTTGGCTCAGGTCATGATCCCAGGGTCTTGGGATCGAGCTCCACATTGGGCTCTCTGCGAAGCAGGGAGCCTGCTTCCCTTCCTGTCTCTCTGCCTGCCTCTCTGCCTCTTTGTGATCTCTGTCTGTCAAATAAATAAAATCTTTAAAAAAAATAAAAATAAAAATGCTTTCAAGGGAGGTTGACTTCTGGAATGGTAAAGCGAGGACCTTGATGAACCACTCTTCCATAAAAGCAACAAAAATACTGGCCAAATAACTAAAACCAACCATCTCAGAATTCTGGAAAAGTGCCAGAGCTACCACATGAACTGGGAATCATCTAACCAAGAGAAATTACTGAGCTTCAATAAGACTGTGGTGCCTGTCACATTTTAACTTGGGATTATTCTCATCCTCGCTCTCTCTGCACCTTGGTGGCCCAGTAGTGGTGAAAAGTCAACAGTCTCAAAGCTAATGGAGAAGACTGACTTCTTCTGAAGCTCTGTTAAGGGCCCCATCCCTAGAGCCCTGTCAATATTTTGTCCACTTTCGCAGCTCCCTGGAATTGCCAGGGTGTTGTGGCTATTTATTTCATTTGACTTACAGCTCAGCTCAGGGGGAAAATAAAAACTATACTTAGGGCACTACCAAAAACAATAGTAGTCTTCTGGCAACACATCAGCTGCCAAAGTTTGTGATTTTGGTTAGAGGAAACAAGAGTCTGGCCAACACCAACAGAAGTTTAAAAGTAAGCTCTGCATAACTAGAAAACCACAGAGGACTTTGAAAAGCTCTGACATGTTCCTGGGGATCTAGAAGGCTGCACAGTGTGCATGCTTGGGAGAGACCTCAGAGAGAAAAAGGCTCCAGTCACTCACCTCTGGCTGACCTTCAGGCCCTGTGCACTCAGGAAGTAAGAGCTAAAGCCATTTTGTAAACTGAAGTTTGATGTATGCTTTCAGATACAGATCCCCTTGTAAAAGGGTAGGAGACATATACACAAGGCATTTAGGGAAATCTTTGGACTGATCATTGGTTCACCACTAAATTATACTGAACCGAGAGTAAACCCTAGAAAACCAGATTTAAAAATAAGAACTTTAAGGGAAAAAATAAGGGCCAGCAGAGAGGTTGAGAGCTGCACACTGCAAGGAATATAGAATGGACAGAATTCATTTAGGAAATTCCCTAAACAAATAAGCAGCCACAGGAAAAACAATAATAATAATTTTTTTAAAAAACCAGCAACAACAACAAACCTGGGGAGAGGGAATCTGATTTTAGGTTGTTACAATACATTATTTTAAGTGCCTAAATTTAGACAAAAATTTGCAAGCTCTGCAAAGAAACAGAAAAGTATGCCACATACACAGTAAAATGAACAGCCAACTGAAAACATCACCGAGGGGCACAGATGTTTAATTTAGTAGACAAAGACTTTAAACCAGCTATCATAAATATGTTTAAAGAACTAAAGGATACATGTCTTAAGAATTAAAAGAGGGGCACCTGGGTGGCTAGTCAGTTAAGCATCTGTCTTCAGCTCAGGTCATGATCCCAGGGTCCTGGGATTGAGCCCAATACTGGGCTCCCAGCTCAATGGGGAGTCTGCTTCTCCCTTTCCCTTTGCCCACCCGCCAATGAACTCTCTCTCAAATAAATACAATCTTTTAAAAAAAGAAAGTATGAAACAGTGCCTTACCAAATAAAGAATATCAACAACAACAAAATTACAAAAAAAAAAATTAGAAGAGGAATTCTAGAGTTGAAAAGTACAAGTATTGAAATGAAAAATTTACAAAAGGGACTTAATAGTAAATTTGGGCTGTCCAAAGAAAGAATCAACAAACTTGAAGATAGATTAATAGAGATTATCCAGGGGTGCCTGAGTGGCTCAGTGGGTTGAGCCTCTGCCTTCGGCTCAGGTCATGATTCCAGGGTTCTGGGATTGAGCCACGCATCGGGCTCTCTGCTCAGCAGGGAGCCTGCTTCCCCTTCTCTCTCTCTGCCTGCCTCTCTGCCTACTTGTGATCTCTGTCAAATAAATAAATAAAATCTTTAAAAAATAGAGATTATCCAGTCTAAAGAAAAGAGTGAAAAAAAGAAAGAAAGAGAAATGAACAGGGCCTCACAGATCTGTGAGATACCATCAAGAATAGCAACATAAACCTAATATGAGTCCCAGAAAGAGAAGAGAAAGGGGAATAAAGAATATTTGAAAAAAAAATAATGACTAAAAACTTCCCCAATTTGACAAAAACGATTAATGTGCACATCCAAGAAATTTGACAAACTCTAAGTAAAATAATTCAAATAGATCCACACCTAAACACATCATGGTCCAACTGGTGAACACCAAAGACAGGAAAATCTTGAAGGCAGTAAAAAGAAAACTATTTCTCATGTACAAGTGAGCCTCAATAGGATTAACAGCTGACTTTTTATCAGAAATCATGGAGGCAGAAGACAGTGGAATGATATCTTCAAAGGGTTGAAAGAAAAAGACCATCAATCAAGAATTCTATACCCAGCCAAACTCTCTTTCAAAAGTGAAGGAGAAATTAAGATATTCCCAGATAAACAATTACAGAAAACTTGTCACTAGAAGATCTGCTCAGAAATACTAAAGGGAATCCTTAAAGGGACACCAGACAGTAACTTGAACACACATGAAGAAATAAAGAGCACTAGGAGAGGTAATTATGTACATAAATATAGAAGGCAATATAAATGTATTTTTGTTATAATTCTTTTCTTCTATGTCATTTAAAAACAACTGCATAAAGCAATAATTATAAAACTTTATTGATTGACTTATAATGTCTGAAAATGTAATTCATATGACAATAATAGCATATTGTTAGGGAATGGAGGTATACTGGAGCAAAAGTTTTGTAGACTATTGAAATGAGGTTATTATCCATCCAAACTACATTGTTAAATTAAAATGCTAATTATAATCCCCAGGGCAGCCACTAAGAAAATAATTTGTTAAATGGTTTCAAAGAGAGTCTTGATGTGGTAAAGTTTTTGAGGATATATGTGCCTGACAATATTTTTAATTCATGGTCACATTTTTAAAAGATTATTTATTTATTTTAGAGAGAGAGAGAGCGAGCACAGAAGGGGGTGGGTAGAAGCAGACTCCCTGCTGAGCAGAGAGCCTGATGTGGAATTCAATCCTAGGACCCCAAGATCATGACCTGAGCCAAAGGCAGATGCTTAACTGACTGAGCCACCCAAGATCCCCTCATGGTCACATTTAATAACAGTTAAAATGCATAAAATAATACTAAGATTTGAAAAGTTCTCAAGTCTTTTGAAATATTCCATTGTTTTCTTGCATCCAGTTTGATGTTGAGAAGTCTGATGTCAACATATTTATTGTTTCTTGTGGGTGATCTGCTTTCTCTCAGGAAGCTTTTAGAATTTTCTCTGTCAACAACAAAATAATAGACTATCTGGGAATAAATTTAACAAAAAATATACAAGACCTATATAAAAAAAACTTTAAAACTCTGCTGAAGGACAAAAGACTGGAACAAATGAAAAGCGTATCATGTGTTTTGGTAGACAGACTTAACATCATTAAAATGTCAATTCTCTCTATCCACTGGCAATAGTGTGTGAAGCAGTCATCCCACAGCAATGTGAAGGAGAGAAATGAAATGATATAACCCCTGTTCTAGGTATCTGGCCCTCTTCTGCTCTAGACTGCTGAGAGAGCGAGTGAGAGAAAGAGAGACAGGGGGAGAGAGAGAAGCATTCAACCACCAACCACTTTCTGCCTCACTGGGGTTTTCCTCTCAGATTTTTGATTTGTTGTTGTTTGGCTTAAACAACAGAAATTTAATTTCTCAGAATTCCATAGGCTAGAAGTCTGAGGTGAAGGTGTTGGCAAGACTGGTTTCTTCTGAGGCCTTTCTCGTTGGTTCCCAGATGGTCTTTCTCTCCTTGAGTCTTCATGTAGTCTTTCCTCTCCACAGTTGCACATCTGTGTCCTGATCTCCTCTCTTATAAGGACACTAATAAATTTTCTAAATTAGGACCCCTCCTTAATGAGCTTATTTTACCTTAATCACCTCTTTATTTTTTATTTAAAATTTTTGTTTTGGGACACCTGGGTAGCTCAGTTGATTAAGTGACTGGCTTCAGCTCAGGTCATGATCCTGGAGTCCCGGGATTGAGTCCCACATTGGGCTCCCTGCTCGGCGAGGAGTCTGCTTCTCCCACTGACCTTTCTCCACTCATGCTTTCTCACTCGCTCTCTCAAATAAATAAATAAATTAAATCTTAAAAAAATTAAAATTTCTGTTTTATTTGAGTAGAGTTAACACAGCCTGTTACTTGAGTTTCAGACATTCCACATGGTGATCTGGGAAGTTTATACATTATGTTGTGCTCACCGTACAATGCTATTATAATACCACTGACTGTGTTACCTATGTTGTACCTTTTATTCCCATGACTTACTTGTTCCATAACTGGAAGCCTGTATCTCCCATTCACCATTTTGTCTATCACGCCCTCCCCCTGCCCTCTGGCACCTGTCAGTTTGTTCTTTGCATTTATAGGTCTGATTCTGTTTGTTACGGTTTGTTTGTTCATTTGCCTTTTTTAGAGTCCACATGCAAAAGAAATCATAAGGTGTTTATCTTTTACAGTCTGGCTCATTTCACTTAGCATAATATCCTCTAGGTCATCTACATTGTCACAAATAGCATGATCGCATCCTTTTTTATAGCTGCATAATATTCCATTATATATATCTATCACAATTCCTTTATCCATTCATCCGTCAGTGGACACTTAAGTTGCTTCCATATCTTGGCTCTTATTAAATAATGCTGCAATAACCATAGGGGCACGTATCTTTTTGAATTGGTGCTCTTGTATCAGTGTTTTCATTTTCTTTGGGTAAATACCCAGTAGTGGAATTATTGGATCATATGGTGTTTCTCCTTTTAGTTTTTTGAGGAAACTCCATACTGTTTTCCACAGTGGCTATACCAATTTACATTCCCACCAACAGTGTAGGAGGATTGCTTTTTCTCTACATCCTTGTCAACACTTGTTACTTCTTGTCTTCTTTATTTCAGCCATTCTGATAGGTGTGAGGTGGTATCTCATTGTGGTTTTGATTTTCATTTTCCTGATGATGAGTGATGTTGAGCATCTTTTCATGCATTTGCTGGCCATTTGTATCTCTTTTTTTTTTAATGTCTAGTCAGGTCATCTACCTATTTTTTAATCAGATTGGGGGGTTTGGATGTTGAGTTGTATAAGTTCTTTATATATTTTAGATATTAACCCCTTGTTGGATATAGCATTTGCAAATATCTTCTCCCATTCATTATTTTGCTTTTTTGTTTTAACAATGGCTTCCTGCGCTGTGCACAAGCTTTTTATTTTGATGATGTAGGCCCAATAGTTAATTTTTTATTTTGTCTCCCTTGCCTTGCAAGACACATCTGAAAATTGTTAAAATGGCGATGTCAGAGGAGTTACTGCCTGTGTTCTTTTCTAGGATTTTTACAGTTTCAAGCCTCACATTTAGGCTTTAATCCATTTTGAGTTTATTCTTGTGCATGATGTTAGAAAGTGATCAGTTTCATGCTTTTACCTGTAGCTGTCCAGTTTTCCCAGCACCATTTATTGAAGAGACTGTCTTTTCCCCATTGTATATTCTTGTCTGCTTTGTTGAAGATTAATTGACCATATAAGTGTGGGCTTAGGGCTTTCTATGCTGTTCCATTGCTCTGTGTGACTACTTCTATGACAATACCATACTGTTTTGATCACTACAGCTTTGTAGTGTATCTTGAGATCTAAGATTATGATACCCACAGCTTTGTTTCTCTTTCTCAAGGTTGTTTTGGCTATTCAGCGTCTTTTGTGGTTCCATACAAATTTTAGTATTATTTGTTCTTGTTTTGTGAAAAATGCTGTTGGTGTTTGGATAAGGATTGCATTGAATCTGTAGACTGCTTTGGGTAGTAGAGACGTTTTAACAATATTAATTCCTCTAATCCATGAACTTGGGCTATCTTTCCATTTCTTTGTGTTGCCTTCAACTTCTTTCATCGGTGTTTTGTAGTTTTCAGACTGCAAGTCCTTCACTTCTGTGCTTAAGTTTATTCCTAGGTATTTTATTCCTTTTGGTGCAATTGTAAATATTTTCCTCTTAGTTTTTGCATTCAGTTTAGGGAATCCATCAACCTGCCTCCCACCTCCACATTTCCAGGGACAGGAGCAAAGACCTCCTCCTGGTTTTCAATCTGACTTGAAGTTAGCCTCATTTGGAATCCTGGCTTTGCTATTGCTGAAGATGAACTTAAATCCCCAAGTGTCCATTTTTTTTTTCTTCTACATGATGAGAAGTTTGGAATAGATGAGCTCAAATGAATCTGGCTCTAAAATTCTGTGACTCTGCACAGTAAATGAAGAGGTGGCAGGTAAGAGACATTGATGTTTTAAGACTCCACAGTTTCCAAGGAGATAAAGAGGCATAATTGGGACCACCCAGTGAGAGCATTATTAGCAAGAACAGATGTCAAGTTTGGAGAAGGGATGACAATCGAGATTCAAGGAAAAAGGGGAAGAGAGAGGATGCTGGCAGAGGTTCACAAGAAAAATGAAAACCAGTGATTGAATAGAGGTTAAGAGAGAGACAGCAGGTGTTGGGAATAACAAACATGTTTAACCACCGTGGGAACAGATACAAAAGTCTTTCCCTTTAAATCTATTATTAAATATTTCTGCAATAATAAAAGTATGCAGAATAATATAATGAACACTTGTGCCCCTTCTAAGATATTATTCATTACCAATTTATAGTAGCTCTCCCCCCATCAGCACCAAGTGGTAGTAACTATTTTCCTAAATTTGTCGACTATCATTCCCCATAGCCCTTTACATTTTTATTACATATGTGTGTATTCAAAGGCAACGTTTTATCTTTTAAAAATCAGGTTTGATGTCCGAAGATGGAGAACTACGACTGTGGAAATACTTGTTTGAGATAAAGCAAAGTGTCCTTGCTAAAGGCAAGGAGAATCATAAAATAGATGGAAAAACTTGGATCAGAGAATAAGAAGCTAATTGCTATTGACGTAGTTCTCTCCTAGGTCACGAGGTCGCTGGTGAAGCTCCCGTAGTAGGACCAAGAGCATCGGCCAGCTTCCTGATGCGGGGAGAGGGCCACACTCCTAGAACATCAAGGTCAGAAGGAAAGGGATGATTTCAGCCACTGTTCAGCAGAGGTCTTTTAGTTGGGGCCAGTGGGGATTCTGTTCTCAGAAACATAAGCGGTGGGAAAGCGGGCATCAGAACACAGCAAGGAGTCATTTACTATTTCAAGGACAAACCACAGAGTAGGCTGAGGTTTGGGGCCAGACTCCAAGTTCAGAGTTGGCTCATGGCTAGCCAGCGAGAGGCAGAACCTCTCCCTTGTGCCGCAAGACGCCCTTGAAACCGCCTCCACTGGGGCCTGTCATCCTTGGGCTCAGCAAGCTGCCAAAGAGAGTAACAGATAGTTTTCTGGGTTCAGTGAGACTGCTGTCTTGCACAATTCTGTTAGTGAAAACCCACATGGGCCATCTTAGAAACCCAACCTTGCAAGGAACTTAACGAAGACCTAACCTCCACCATAGCAAGCAAATTAAAATTCACTCCCATCAACACTAAACACGATTTGGATTGGGTGGGGGAAGTGAGAGGATTTTCACAACCTCAGTTTTGAAATTGTCAGTGAGTAACTCATTTAGTTCTCAATTTGTTTTGATTTTTTTCCAAAAATCTGTGCAGAAGTGGAAATTCTTGAGAAGTGAGAAAATCGGATCTCCAGATTCCTTTTGAATGTGTGAAATGCTAAAGTTGAAAACTCAGAAAGTTGGGATATTACGTTTGTATGCTTTTAATTAAACATTTATCCTTTATTTCATGGCTTCCTTTTTGTATCCGAGAGCCAATAATCATTTCCAGGCTTCAAACGTTGTTTAGGCTCTTAGAAAGCTCACAGACCCTGAGCTTTGTATCTGTAGGACCTAGAGGAGAGACATCCCATGGAAGAGATTTTATTTTTTTTATTTTTTTTAAGATTTTATTTATTTATTTGATAGAGAGATCACAAGTAGGCAGAGAGGCGGGCGGGGGGGGGGAAGAAAGCAGGCTCCCCATGGAGCAGAGAGCCCGATGTGGGGCTCGATCCCAGGACCCTGAGATCATGACCTGAGCTGAAGGCAGAGGGTTTAACTCACTGAGCCACCCAGGCGCCCTGCATGGAAGAGTTTTTAATGGGAGGTGCCTGGGTCGGTGGGTCCTGACTGGTTCCTTTGTCCCACCTCCTCCGCCCTCTCCTCCCGTGGTCCCTTGTGGTGGTAGTGAGGGGACCGCCCTGAAGACAGCATCAGCATCCCCAGACCTAGTCACCAGAGTCTTTACTTCCTGCTTCCTCCCTCAAACACAGTAACAGTGGGGACTTCGCTTTGTTCTCTGCTCTATCCCCCAGCCCCCCTCCGCCACCTAGTAGAGGTTCAGTACATCACAGGCACTCAGCACCAGTCTTTTTTTTTTTAAGATCTTATTTATTTATTTGACAGAGAGAGAGAGATGGCAAGTAAGCAGAGATGCAGGCAGAGAGAGAGGGGGAAGCAGGCTCCCCGCTGAGCAGAGAGCCCAATGGGGGACTCGATCCCAGGACCCTGGGATCATGACCTGAGCCAAAGGCAGAGGCTTAACAACTGAGCCACCCAGGCGCCCCTGGGCACGAGTATTTTTGGAGCTCATGTGAACATGGGCTCTGGGACGCAGCGTCCGATGGTGGACCAACTGGGCTCCAGCTAGACTGGTATCACTTGAATGTTATAGAATGAGAATGTCATCCCTTATTACTCTCGTAATTAAAGGTAATATAATTTTAGGTGAGCTATCACCTCCCACCCAATCGGGATGGCTGCTACTGATAAAACAGAGATGCGCAGTGTTGGTGGAGGTGTAGGGAGATTGGAACCATCAGGCCCCGCCGGCGGTAATGTGAAAAGCGCAGTCACCCTGGAGGGCCGCACAGTGGTTCTTCACAATACTGGACGCAGAGCTACCGTGTGACCCGGCGATCCCACATCTGGATGTACACCCAGAAAGAACCGAAAGCCTGGGACTCCCAGATAGCCCTGCGTCTTCCCTAAGGCCCCTTGAGGCGGGGTAGTGAGACTCCAGAGAGGGCTGGTGGTGAGCAGTGCTGAAGAAGGTTCTCGTGCGAGGTGTGGAGGAAGCCCCAGAAGGAGCTTGGCCTTCGGCCCCCTGACGCCACAGATGCACCCCAGGATTCGTGCATATACTCGGGCAAACAGGTGACCCGAGAGGCAGACAGCCCCCTCCTCACGGGGAAAAAGAAGGTAAAGCCCGGCTGGCCTGCGCCAGCCCTAGGAGCGCACAAGGAGAGAAACGTCCCCTTTTGCGGACCCCGTTTCTTGGGGCGCTCCCGATGAGAACCACTGCGGGCTGGGGGCCTGAGGGCGGGGTGGGGGATGTCCTGCTTCCCCCACCCCTGTCCCCGCGGGCGGTGGCCGGCTCCGGAGGGTACTGGGGAGAAGGGACTGGGGAGGGGGCTGGGCAGCCCCCACCGCGCCTCCCCCTCGGGGCCCGCGTCGGACGGCCAGCAGGGGGCGCCAGAGGACCGGCGATGCCGCGGGGTGGGCCGGCACGCTCGGGGCGCCGCCCTGCCCGGGAGGGACCCCCGCCCCAGACCCGGAGGGGCCGAACTCCGCGGCCGGCGCGGGCGGGGGACCTAGGGGACGGCGCGCGGCCGGAAACCTGTGCCCGGAGCAGGGACTCGAGGTCGCGGCCGGCACCTCCCCGCTCCCCAACCCGGGACCCGTAGGCCCCCGCCTCCCACGGGGTCTCCAGTCTGGAGCGCTCACGGGATGAAGGAAGGCAGCCCTCATCTGGGATACGTGGGAAATCTGTGCCGGTCACGGTGCCAGGGGGCGGCTTTTCTTCATATTCTGATGGCCCTGGCCCTGAGCCGGCTACACCTCCGGGGCGGAGGACCCCTCCACCTCCCCGCCGCGGCCTCTTTGGTCCCCAGGCTCCCCGCCTACCGGGCCCACCGCTTGGTCCTCAAGCTCGCCCCCCCCCCTCGCGGGCCCCCACCCCCGCCTCCTTTTCTTCTGGGCGGACTGTCCCAGCCCCAGCCGCCCTCTCACCCTCTCACACACCTGAGTCCCCAAGGACTCCCCTCCACCGAAACCCCCTGTTGGGCCGTGGACCCCCGACCCTGCCTCCCAGGCCTGGACACCAGACCCTGATCAGGCTTAACCTCCCAGAGCTCCCGGGGAGGGGGCGGGGAGGTTAAATAAAGGCGGGGTTCCTGCGGGACTGGGGTCCACGCGGGGACAAGGGTCAGAGGGCAGAGCCTGGGTTCCGCAGGCGGCCCACAGAACCAGGAGGCCTGTTGCCAGGTAACCCGATCTCCCGTCACTTGCCCACACCCCACCCTGAGCTGCCCACCCGCCAGCCTCCTGCCGTCTTTCCCTCTGTGGGTCCCTGAGAAGCAGCAGGAAGGGAGAAGCAAGAACCCAGCCAGCAAACACCCCCCGCCCCCAGCCTCAGTTTCACCGCGAGGACTGGGCCGCTGGGCCCCCTAGGGCAGCATCAGGATGAGTCTGGGCATCATGGAGGAGGAAGACCTGGCCGAGTACTTTCGGCTACAGTATGGGGAGCGGCTGCTACAACTGTTGCAGTGAGTGTCTCCGGGTCTGGGGGCGCCCACAGTCCCTGTGCCCCCCCCTTCCAGTCTCTCCTACCCCTGTAACCCTGAGCCCCAAGTCACCTGCCCTCAACCCTGGCACCAACCCAGGGTCCCAATCAGACCCCCAGCCCTTGTCACCCTGCCCCACCATTCCCAGATGCCGATGCAGCCCTCCCTCCCCACATGCCACTCCCTTCCCTCCGGCGGGGGACAGGACCACCCCTTCCCCCCGCCTCCTCTGGTGTTGGCCCAGCCCCAGCCTGTCCCAAGAGCTCAGAACCCACAGGCCTCTCTCACCTGTGTCTTGGGCAGGAAGTTCCCGAACATTGAGAACCAGTCGGAGTCTCCATCCATCCGGCTCCTGGAGAAGAAGAAGGAAGCCAAGATCATGCACCGGGCTATGGAGCAGAAGAAGGAGGTGGGGGCCTGGCCCTGGGGTGCGGGAAGGGCCACGGGGTTCAGAACCTGAGGACGCCCCCCCGCCACCCATCCTGCGGGTGGCAGTGGCTGGAGCCAGGAGTCCTGCGCCGAGGTTCTGTGTTCCCTCCCAGGAGAGAGAAGGGATCTTCATCTTGGGGGTAGCAGGGGCTTGGGATGCCCTCTTCTGAACCCGGTGTGGGGCGGAAGGCGGGAGGCCTGGGGGCAGAAGACAGAAGGCCTGGGGGCAGAGGCCCCGGGGGCAGGAGGCGCAGGGGCGCTCCTGACCCCTGTGCTGCCCCCACCCCAAGATATTTCAGCGCCGTATGGAAACCCTGAACCTGCGCTGGGAGGAACTGGGTGTCAAGGAGGCCCAGCTGAAGGCCCACATCCAGAAGTTCGAGCAGTTCATCCAGGTGCGAGGGCCTGCGGGTTCCCAACTGCCCTCTTAGTCCTCCTCTCCCTCCTCCTCTTTCCTTCTCCTTCCCCCTCCTCCTCCCTCCTCCTCCCACTCCCCCTCTTCTCCCTTTACCCCCTTCCTCCTTCTCCTCCTCATCTTCCCCATTCCTCCTCCCTCCTCCCTTCCTCCTCCCCCTCCTTCCCTCCTCCTCCTCCCTCCTCCCTTCCTCCTCCCCCTCCTCCTTGCTCCTGCTGACTCCTCACCCTAGGTTAGCGCCTCTTCACTGCTCAGCAAGGCCTGGGGCTTCTCCCTCTATGTCCTCGCTCATTACCATTTGTCATTTCCTGTTTCCCTGTCAGTCTGGGCCCTTCTGGACTGCAGGTCACCATTTCCTCGAGTGCCCCGGGTACATGCAGTGTCTCAGGGACTGGATGGGTGGGAGATGACAGGCGGGGTTGGGCATGGGGAGTACACAGATGAATGGGACAGGGCTTCAGCCCCAGCCGCCCACCCAGCCCCCAGCCACTCTGTGCTTTCAGTGGACCTGAGGGGCAGGCTAGCAGCTGCATTTGTAAAAAGCTCCCCAGGGGATCATGATGCAGCGTTTAGGGGTTTAGGGGACCTTGGGTCCTCTGCCAGGCTCATGGGGCGGAGTGTAAACCCTCCCTGTGCCTTCTCCACCTGCCTCCCAATGTCCTCCACCCATGGAGCCCCCCCGGGAGCCCCTGAAGAGGGACAGTAGCGAGGGGTGCGTGTGTCCCTGATCTTGCCGTGAGGGCTCGGCAGAATGAAGAAGGGGATGTCGGCCCGACTGCCCCTTCTTTGAGGACATCAGTCTGCACCAGCGGCTCTGGCCTCAGCCTGATTCCTCCCCAAGCTGGAGCACATCCCCTGGGGCCTCTGGTTCCTACAGAAATGAGAAACTGAGTCACGGAGTACCAAGCACCAAACGGGGAGAAAATCCGGGCCTCCTGGCCCACAGGGGCGGCCCAGCGATCCCTGCCCATCCCCGGCACACAGAGGGAGGACAGGCCCAGTGTCCCACTGGTGCCACCTCCCCCACCCCCACCCCCGCCCCAGGAGAACGACCAGAAACGGATCCGGGCCCTGAAGAAGGCCAACAAGGAGCGGGAACTGAAGAGGCAGCGCCTGCGAGAGCTGGCCACGGCCAAGCAGGAGATGGCGGCCTTGCGGCTGGAGCACCAGAGGCTGAGCGGGAGGCTCCAGGACTACTCCGTCTTCAACAAGTACCTGGAGAAGGTGGTGGAGAGCTCGGAGGTGAGCGGGTGGGCGGGGGTGGGACTGCCCCAGGGCCTGGGGCCAGCAGGGGCGGGTGGGGGGTGGGGGGGAGCAGGACAGTCACCCTGCTCTGAGCAGACAGCTGGGAAGGGGTCCTGCGGGGTGGGGGCTGGGCTTGTTTCTCAGGGCTCTGGGGTCCGCAGGTGCATCCAGGTGACATGTGTATGTCTCTGCGTGTGTGTGTTGGGGGAGCAAGGTTTCGCTTGGGACCCCCAGGGACCAGCTTTGCCGGCAGCGGGATCGGGCCACACCGTCCCCTGCTCCCCATCATTTCAGGTGTGACAAGAAAAGAGAGAAACCCAACCCAGTGTAGAGTTAGCGCAGTGCACAGGCCGGGGTCCTCCTTGAAACAGAGCTTTGCCCTTTCTTCGAGGCTCCTCCCCCGTCTCCTACCCTCTTCCCTTCCTCCTTAGCCTCCTGGAGGACGCCGGGGTGGGGCTCATCTTCCTAGCTCCTTCCTTCAGTGGCCCTCGGGTCTTTGTCCCTGACCATTCACTTTTCTCTTTGATCAACTTGAGGGGCCTCCCACGCTCCCATGTGACAGCAGCAGGCAGGGCCTCTCACGGGAAGGGGGGGGTGGGGGGTGAGAGCCAGGTATGGGTACAGGGTATGCCCTCCAGGGTGTGTCCTGAGCGCAGTGCCGGCGGGGGGGGGGGGGGGCGGGGGGGGCCGCGGGCGGGGGGGGGGGGGGGGGGAGAGGGCAAAAGATGGATAGCTTTCTGAAGTCCCAGAGCTAATCTCTTAAAATCCCATACTAGAACTAGAATTACGCATGTGTGAAGCCCAAATCCGTGTTATGTGCGCCATGCCAAGGTACCTATTGTACAATAAAAGTTTCATTCGTCTTGGGGCACAGGGAGGGGAGTGAGCAGACAACGTCTCAAAGCAGCAGGTACATTATAAGAGAGGACTCCAATCAGACCTAGGGAAATGTGTGTCTTACAACCAAGGAGCCTGGTCTGTGTCTGGCTCTGAGATTACTGCCCCAATGCCCATGGTCTGGACTCTCAGCCCATCAGCTCTCCGCCCCCCCCTGCCCCCACTGCAGCCAGTCCTCCCACGGTGTGTGTCCCCCGCTGTGAATGCTAGAACTGGGGCCTCATCCTCACCTCCTCCCCCTCCTTCCTCTCCGCAGCCCATCAATCAGCAGATCTAGTCTATTCTGCCTCCTAAGTATTTCTGGAATCCGGCCCCTGCCCGTTCCTCATCCAGACCCCCAGTGCCCTCATCCGGAGTTCAACGCTGCCTTTATTTCTGGCCACCAGCCTGTCCCACGCTCTCCCACCGTGATCTCCCGCCCCTCTTTCTTCCTCTCTCTTTCCGTCTTCCCCTAAGTCTTTTAGAATATTTCGAGTACACGGAAAGGTATAGAAAAATACGTAATTGCACCCAGGTATCCACTGCACCTTGCCAACTCTTAATATTTCCCCCTATTGTCTTCCAGTTCTTTTTTCTTAAAGAAGGCACTACCGCTAACTGCAGCCCCTCATGGGCACCCCCCTTTCAAGCCCCCTTCTTCCCCTCTCCGAGGAGCTGGCCGCCATCCGCACTTTTTTTTTTTAAAGATTTTATTTATTTATTTGACAGAGAGAGATCACAAGTAGACAGAGAGGCAGGCAGAGAGAGAGAGAGAGAGAGAGAGAGGGAGAGGAGGAAGCAGGCTCCCTGCTGAGCAGAGAGCCCGATTCAGGACTCGATCCCAGGACCCTGAGATCATGACCTGAGCCGAAGGCAGCGGCTTAACCCACTGAGCCACCCAGGCGCCCCGTCCGCACTTTTTAACCGCTCATTCTCATGCGTGTGGGTATTATTTTGGTCCCATAGCACATCTCCATAAACTATGAAGAGTGTTGCCCGTGCCCCTTCGTAACTTGCTTTTTCTGATCAAGGATACTTTTTCTTTAAAAACAAAACAAAACAAAAAAACCTGTTCATTATGGGAAATTTCAAACATATACAGAAATAGAATCATCTATTGAATGCCCATTACTCATTGCCTAATTCCAACAATTATCAACTCATTAAATCAACCCCCAGACCTTCCCACCTCTGCCACTTGGAAGCAAATGATTTTTTTTTCATCCATATTTCAGTATGTGACTCTCAAAGATGAGGCCAATACCATTGTCACACCCAGTAAAAATGTGATCGTAATTCCTTAACATCAAGTCGTCAGTGTTCAAACTTCCCTCATCTGTTACATACCTGCTTTGCATACAATTGTTTTGTTCCAATCAGGGTCCGCAAGGTCCCCACGCGGCATTCGGTTGATAGGTTTGTGCCTCGAGTATTACAGACGTTCTGATTCTGATCCAAAGAAGCTAGACAGACAAGAGGACATACGTGCGATCCCCCTGATAGATCTGAAAACGGGTCAAGGTGGATCTTTGGTGATAGAAGCCACAGTTCTGGTTTCTTTAGCAGTGGGGACAGACGCTGAGCTGAAAGGGGTTGGTGGACCGTTCTAGGGTGCTGGGAATGTTTTGTTGTCTCTTCTTCACCTGTTAGCTAGGAAACTAAGGCCAAGAAAGCCTTCCTCAAGAGAATCTTCCCTTCACCAGCTGTTTGATTACTTTGTGAGTCTTAAAGGAAAAACTTGTTAAGCACTTGATTCATTAGTATGAATTCCTGGATGGTTGGTATATCTGGTATGTGCGTTCGTTTGCACTTTTTCTCTCTGACATGCAAAGTGTCCCATCTTTAAACAGTGGGAGCCTCTTCTGGTTGGTGCCTGTGTCCTTTGGACGAGCATCAAGTCCTTGATAGGTGCTCCTGGTAGCTCCTCTCGTTTTAACTGTCGCGTGCTGTTGCATGGTGCGTGTACTCGATGACCTTTCGAAATGCAGACATCAAGTAATCTCTCTGCTTCCTTCAATGAAGGAAGTCCACATTCTCCTCGGGGGCTCCTGGGCACTATCGTTACTTCCTCTGGATGGATCTTTCCCTCCCCATCTTGATTACAATTTATTCATACTAATCTCCCTTGAGCATCTTAAATATGCCACACGTCCCCGAGGTCTGCAGACAGCAGCTCCCTCTTCCTGTCCTCACCTTCCCCCACCTGCCCGTGGCTGGTCAGCTTCTGTTCATACCTCTGGTCTGAGCGCAGCATCCTTTCCCCCCAGAAACCTTGCCTGGCTGTTCCCACCTCCTCTGATGCTGAGTTGGGTGGCCCTTCCCCACAGAGGCATTATGGATGGAGAGGACAGCACTCACACCACCTTCTACAGAGGACAGCTGGCCTGCAAGGTCAGGTCAGAGTGTCCTGGCCCGGCACCAGGCTGGAGCAGGCAGCTGCACCTGGCAGGCCCCATGCCCCACTGGTGGCATCTGTTCCCACTGGAAGGGGACCTCAGCAAATGTGAGCAAATTCCAGAAAGCCTTCTGCTGAAGATACTGCCACACGTCTTCGACCAGACCCCTCTCCCCAGTCATCGATAGGGCTTATCACTCCATGTTGTAATGCTTTCCTTGTCTGTCTGTCCTCCCTCCACACCATCCCAAGTCATAGGCTTCATAAGAGCAGGGTCTGGCTTTCTTATCTCCTGCTCTGTCCCTCGCACTTAGCCTACTGCCTGCCTTACAAGTGGTTCACCATTTGTTCTTGTTGGACAGGATCATTATTGCCTTGGGAGACATCTCAAAATGCACCCTTCCAACCCCCGAGCCCCAGCCAGCAACCTTCTAGAATAACCCGGGGGCCCTTTTTGCAAAATTCAGGTGCCAGGGACCACCTCGAACCTGTTGATTAAAATGAATGTCTTGGGGCGCCTGGGTGGCTTGGTTGGTTAAGCGTCTGCCTTGGGTTCAGGTCCTGATCCTGGGGTCCTGGGATCCGGCCTGTGTCAGACTCCCTGCTCAGCAAGGAGCCTACTTCTCCCTCTCCCTCTCCCTCTCCTGCTTGTGCTCTCTCACTCGCTCTCTCTCAAATAAAAATATATATATATATATGACACGAAACTCTTGGGGGCGGAGCCAGACAGGTGTCCTTTTCAGAGCTCCCAGGCGATGCCAACAGGCAGACCGAGGACCCCAGCTCCAGTGGCACCTGCCCCCAACAGAAGGTCCCAGTGGCCCTTAGCAACCCAAAAGGGCCAGCAGGTGGACTCCAAAGTCCTCGCGGCCTCTGCCCTTTGGCCTTGGCCCAGGGTCTCCCGGCTAGGAGGAGACCCCTAGACAGAGGTTTGGCAGGCAGGGAACCCTGCCATCTGGCCCCGGGGGTGGGGGGAGGCAGTGCACTGATGGAGCCCCCGTCGCAGTTCGAAGAGATCCACGAGGTGATTTCGCGCTACAAGACGCTGGTGAGCATGCACCAGGACCTGATGCAGTCGGCGCAGGAGGGCCAGGAGAAGATCGAACGCGCCAAGGCGCGGCTGGCGCGCTACATGGAGGAGAAGGACGACGAGATCCTGCAGCACAACAACGAGCTGGCACGACTGCAGATGCGCTTTGACCGAGCCCGCAGCGATGTCATCATCTGGGTGAGCGCGGGGTGGGGGTGGGCGGGGCGGGGCGTCGCTGGGGGCGTGGCTGGGAGCACCCACCCACGCCTGTGCGCCCACACCTGCTCACCTCCTGACCTCACCCCAACCCAGGAATCTCGCTGGGCTCACATCCAGAACACCGCCGCCAAGAAGACCCTCTTGCTTGGCACCATTAAGATGGCGACGCTGAATCTCTTCCAGATCGTGAGCAAGCAGCTGAAGGAGACCACCACCGTGTCCCTGGAGGACACGCACAAACAGCTGGACATGGTAAGAGGGGGCACAAGTGCCCTGGCCAGCTGGGTCTACTCAGCGGAGACGACCGTCCATTGGTCCAAGGCGAGAATGAACCCCCTGGGGCTGTGGTTCTCAAATTCAGCAGGATCCGAGTCCCCTGCGGGCTGGGGGCTGTGGCTGGGCCCCAGCTCCGAAGTGTCTGACTCAGTAGGTCTGAGATGAGAACCCATGAATCTCCAGTTTTCAGCACGTCCCCAGGTGATGGTGCTGGCCTGGGTTCCGCGCTTTGAGAACCCCCGCATTAGCGCTAAGACCCTGTTGGCCATAGTGAACGCGGGGAAGGGCGGGGACCCCTGTAGAATCCGGTACTTGTGCACACCAGTCCTACTGAATTCTAGAGAGAGGCTGAAGGCTCGCGCCGACGGCCCATTCTTGGAAAAAGAGAATTTTGGGAGTTGAGGGGGTAGGAGGAGGAATCCGCAAGTTTAAGGAAGTGTTAGGGTCTTACTAGTACCAATCTGACGTTTTCTCTTTGAAGTAACTGAAAGGAGGAGCAAGGGGGGGTGCTGGCGCTCAGGGGGTTAAGCATCTGCCTTCAGCTCAGGTCATGATCCCGGGTCCTGCTCAGTGGGCGTCTGCTGCTCCCTCTCCCTCTGCCTCTTCCCCTGCTTGTGTGTGTGCTCGCTTTCTCTCAAATAAATAAATAAATAATTTTAAAAAGTAACTGTAAGGAAATTGGGAAGGAAATAGGTGTCTCACTGTATGACTCTAAGTTGTTCAATGCCATGTGCATCGAACATTACCACGTGTATCCAGCATTACCCCAAAGTCATCTCACTCCCGACCGCACGTGCACAGATGGGGGAACTCCGCGCAGGCAGAGGCACTACCCATGCTTCTCATGACACGCAGAGAACCGTGACTAAGTCTTTACTCCTTGGGCAAAAGCCTCAGGCTTTGCCGTGAAGTAATAGAATACGAGGATTTGTACTTGTCTTGTTCCTAACTGTATCTTGGTATCTAGAACAGTGCCTGGCACACAGTAGGTGCTCAATAAGTGTTTGGTGAATGAATATGAAACACAAGCCAATAAAAGCCATGGACTGGAAGCTTCTTGCCCTATTTAACAAAAACAAAAAAAGGAAAACTTGGGGCACCTGGTGGCTCCGTCGGTTAAGTATCCAGCTCTTGGTTTCAGCTCAGGTCATGACTTCAGGGTCGTGAGATTGAGTCCCGCACGGGGCTCTGCGCTAAGTGGGGAGTCTGCTTGAGATTCCCTCCCTCCCTCTCCCTCAGCCCCTCCCCCAACTCTCGTGTGTCTGTTCTCTCTCTCTCTCTCAAATAAATAAATCTTTAAAAAAATAAAAAAGTAAAACTTGGGAGATGTAAAGGATTTCACCCACTGACCAACCCCGAAGAGGGATTTTCCCCAAACCGTACGATCAGCTCAAAGTGCATCTGGAGCAGAGTTACTGACAGCTGGAAGACGGTGAAGGCGGTTAATAAGAACGTTTGTTCCAAAGCAGTGAGTCTCAAACTTTTTGGTATCAGGAGACCTGCACGCTCTTAAAATTGATGGAGGACCCCCCCCAAAGAGCTTTTATCTACTGATATTTCCCATATTAGAAACTCCCAAAGGAAAAATTTAAAAGAATTGTCACTGTTCAATGACGAGAAGAAGCCCCTCACCATCAAGGCATGCTTGATGAAAAACACATTTTCGAAACAATACTTCGTGGGCCAAGTCACACAATCACAAATCCGTTTAATGTCTGGCTTCCCCAGGACAGGTGGATGGATTCTGCTTTCTGCTTCCACATTCAGCCTTCTGCGATGGAGCCCTTCTATGGTGGAAACACCCCAGCGTGTATGCTCAAGAGAGAAAAAGACAAGTAATGTCTTTGTGGTATTGAAAAAGGACTTTGACCCTGCAGACCCCTGTCCCTGGCAGAATGGTGTCAGGGACTCCTGGAGGTCCTCAGGCCCCTCCGTTTGCTATTGGAAAGCAAGGTTGGGGCAGTAGGTGATCATCTCCAGCTCCCCGACCTGCCCAAGCATCCCCTGCTCAGACCCTAGCTCCCAGCCCACCCACTCCCCATTCTGAGCTTTCTGACTTGCTCACAGCCTCAGTTTGCTTCTACAAGAACACTTCCTACTCCCCAAGTCGTTATTTTAAAAATATCCCACTGCGTTTCCATAGGACATGAGCCTATGGACAGACATACACGTAATCAACTAGCCTGAGACAATTAGGAACAAGGACCCGGGAAAGTGAAAGTTACAACCGAAGGTCCAGGAACCAGTGAGAAACACGGACTGCAGATTGGGAGTATAAAGGAGCCCGAGAGGGTCAGTCATTGCTTCTGCGCCCCCTGATGACAAGAAGGAAAAGCAACACGTAGTTCTGGTACCAAAATGAGAAGACGTAGTTGTGCTCAGAGCAAACATTTTCTGGTGCTTCACTCCAATTGAAATTTCCCAAGGAGGCTACAGAGCATCCCAGGGCACTGACGTCCCAACGACATCTCTGACCCATCCATGCACGGGCTCTGGAAGGCAGCCACTTATCTAGAATTTAGGAGCATGGTCCCACGGTACACCTTAAGAAACATGATTCTGCAAAAGGCTGAATCTGAATTCAACGGTACTATGTCGTGGAAGGTCCAGTGTGTTCCTTGAATGAAACCCAAGCTTTCTGGAGTGCCATTTTCCTAATTGCGCTTGGCAAATCCTAGGACCCCAAGAGGTGGGTAAGTTTCCTGTGGGGGAATCAAAGGAGTTCATGGGCTAATGGGTTTGGAAAACTTTCAGGGAAGCAAAGTCAAATGGTCTTTGCTGTGGTCCTGCCCTGAGACTCTCCACGCAGATAACGTTTCTAAAGCTAACTTGACACAGAACCCCTTCTGGGGGTGTGTGTGATGACTGGTTAAAAGAACATAGTTTGGGAAATTCTAGGCTTGTCTCCTCTGTAACCCTGGGGAAGATAGTTTAATTCACTGACTCTTTCCTTCCTCTTTTGCAAAAGCAGGAATTGTATCCATAATAGCAACAGTATTCCCGGGTTTGTTAAGAGTTTGGGACGGTCTGTGTAGTCCCATCTCCAGGAACATTCTCGAAAAGGAGAGATAGAACGGAGGTCTTAGAGGTCATCGAGGCCAGCCCTTCTGAAGATAAAGAAGCTGAGTCCCAGAACAATGAACTGATTTCCCCAGAGCCGCGTCACGAGACCAGGTCCCCACGTGGCGCCTAGAGCCCATGTTCTTTGAAACCGAAGCTGGTGAACAGAACTCTGGCTTCCCTCCGTGACTCAGGATTGTCGTGATGGGCATCAGTTCTGGGTTCCAAGTACATGCCTTGCTTGAAGGCTATTAATTGTGGGGAGCTGTTTCCCCCAACACTGCTGGCCCCCACCTTCCAGAGGCTTCTAGGCTTCTAGTGCCCGGGTCAGCTCAGCGTCCCCTCACCTCTCCCCTCCACCAGACTGTCCACGGTTCTTTTTCCTGCTGTCACCCTGTCAGTCCCCAGGAGCTCCCTGTCTGTGCCTACTGGTCTGCTAGGCCTGTTGCTTCAACTAAAATGATTGTCAAGTTAGGGAAGGTTAAAGCCTCAAGAAGGCAGTCCCAGGAGGGCAGTGGCTCCTTCCAGGTTATGCCCAGATGTGCTACGTGTGAGGACAAGGTGGCCTGGTGCTGGGTGGGCTAACTCGGGTCCCCTGGCCTTGTTAGATCCAGCAGTTCATTCAGGATCTGTCGGACATCTGGGCAGAGGTGAGGAAGAAGGAACAGCAGCAAGTACGGGTTTAAGAAGCAGCCGCGGTTCCAGAACGTTCTGAGGCGGAGACTGAGAGAGGATAGGTTTCCGGTGAGCTCGCGGTCCCGTCAGCCCAGCTCAGCCATCTGGGACCCCTGTGCCTTTGTGCTGGCGAACACCCTGCCATTTCCCCACCTCAGGCCTCAGTCCCTCCCCTCCCTGAAAACATTAAATTCTGTAAGGTGTTTCTAAGTTCTGCCTCTTTTTTCGCTTATTCACGGAGAGGATGGCCCACTGGGGGGAGAAAAACATCCCCTCTTGAAGCTGGTCACTTGGGCGGCCCAGGGACTAGAAAACAAGCCTCAGGCCTGACATGTCCGAGGCTTTGGACTTGCACAGAGAAACAGACCAGCAGTGGGGTGAGTACCCAGGACCCTTCTTTCCTCTATCACTTCAAAAAAATTTTTTTTAAGTTGGGGGTTCCTAAGTGGGGTTCAAAGACTCACACGGGGGCAGCTTCCCAAGTCAGAGTTGCGTAGGTGGTGAGTCAAGGACTGTCCCCAACCTAGGGGCCAAGCCCTGCTCCCCTGCCTGCTGGGACCCTACAACACGCATTGTGGTACCAGCCACGCTAACATGGGACTAGGCGGCAGGCCCGGAAGGACGCATCTCTCAGCCGGTGGGAATGATGGTTGGAAACCAGCAGAACTCGGGGCACCTGGGTGGTTCGGTCATTAAGCCTTAAGCGTCTGCTGGCTCAGGTCGTGATCCCAAGATTTTGGGATCCACCCGGGTCAGACTTGCTGCTCAGCGGGGAGTCTGCTTCTCCCTCTCCTCCCCTCTCGGAATCTCTGTCTCTCTCAAATAAACAAATAAAATCTTAAAGGAAAAAAGAAACTAGCAGAACTGAGTAGAGATAAATGGAAAGTTTCACACTCAGGGTCAAATGCTCCAAATTATCAGGTCGGATCAGAGACCGGACCAAAAAAAAAAAAAAAAAAAAACACAAAACAAAACAAAACCACAAACAGAAACAAAACAAAACAAAAAAGAACAAACGAGCCTTTCTTAAACGTATATACGCGCACACATCATCCGGGTGCAAACCCCACGGGGCTCCACTGTCCCTGTCTCCGGGAGCCGCGTGCCTGTTCACGGGCGCTGGCTACAGATGACGAGGTCAGGATGCACAGTGGGTCTGCCAGCCCTGGGCCGGGGCTCCCTCTGCCAGGCGGGAGCACGGTCGCTTCCCCTCCAAAGCCTGTGGCGGAGCAGGACGGAACAAGGAATCCAGGGGGCCTGCGGGATCCCCGTCGGCAGCAGTGAGGCAGCCTCCCTGCGGGGCTTGGAGGGGGATCCCGCTGGGGGCGGCAGGTAGCCCTGGCTTTGCACCAACTTAAAGGGGCAGGTGCGCTCCCGGACCAGCCGCAGCCACTGCAGGTGGAGCTGATTAGAAATGCAAATTTCCAGGCCCCGCCCCAGGGTGGGGCCCAGACCCCCTCCCCTGGCTTTTTAATCAGCCCTACAGGTGCTTCCGGTGGCCCAGGCTCGGGTGGGCGAGGCTGGAGGCCCCCCCTCCAGGGTGCCTCAGTCCCGGCCTCATGGCTGGGTATGGGCTTCACTCCAGGGCCCCCTAAACGTCCCACAGAGTCTCGCCGGGACCCCCGCGCCCCCTCACCTGAAACACCCAGAAAAGAAACTCGGAACTACAGGGCAGCCCTACCTCAAGCCGCCCCTGCGGCACAGGTGAGGGCCGCGGAGGTGGCGTTCCTGGCCCAAGGGACTTCTCTCTGGAAGGGGCCAGAGGCAGGGGCCATCCTGGAAAGCTGGGAGGGCAGGAGGGCGAGGTCCCCGAGTGCTGCTCTGGGGAAGTGGGGGTGTCGAGACCCTCACTGGAAGGAGATGGAAGTCAGGGCAGCCAGAAACAGGTTTGGCGGGGAACGGTGTGTCTCTAAACTACCTCCCCTCCCCTTCGAGGGTCCTGGGGTGGGAGAGGGTGTGGGACACAGGGTTCCCCAACACACAAATCCCCTTTCTGCTGTGTCTGTAAGGTGGGGGTTGAGATGTCCAAACTTCCAGCACTGAACCGGCTTCCTGGGCCAGGCCCTCCCCCTCCCTGCCCCTCCAGCCCTCCCTACCTCTTTATCTTCCCTCTTCCCCCCATCCCTCTCCATCCCCTCCCCCTCACCTCCCTCTCACCTCCCTTCCTCCCTTCCCCTCTATCCCTCTCCTCCCCTCTCTTCTTCTCTCTCCGTCCCCCCACCCCCTCTATCCCCCCTCCCTCTCCTCCCCTCTCCTCCCCCTCTCCCCCCCTCCTCCCCCTTTCCCCCCCTCTCCTCCCCCTCTCCCCTCCCTCTCCCCTCCCTTTGGCCCCCTCTCTGCTTCATTTCTCCCCCCCCCCTCCCTCTCCCCCTTCCTTTCTCCTCCTCCCTCTCCTCCTCCCTCTCCCTCCCTCTCCCCTTATACTCCCCTCCCTCCTCCTCTCCCTCCCTCCTGGCCCTCCCACTCCTTACCCTTGGAGTGTCAGGTTTCCTGCTTGACTGACAAGGTGGGGGGGGGGGCTGTAAATAGAGTCGCACTTAGAATCCCTGAGATCACTCACAGCCTTATCTTACCCCACACGTGTTCACACATATGTGGCTAAGTCACTCTGATACTGCGGCACTTTTCAGGGTTCCAAAGGGGCCCAGCCCTGGCCAGGAAGAAGAAATTCTGTGAGTCTAGGCAGATTTCTTGATTCCAGGCAAAGCCACAAATCCGCAGACTCCTTCCCCAGCCCACAGACAGGGGCAGAAAGGCCCCGGGTTCCCCGGGAACCTCTCACTGAGGAGCAGCAGAGAGCAGCGGCCGCAGACAGACCCCCATGCCTTCCCCCAGCCCGTCAGCACATCCACCCTGGGCCCAGGACCCACAGAAAGAAGCCCGAGACTGTGGTTAGGGCAGATTGGGCTCCCAGACGCAGGAGGCCACCTTCCAAGAAAAAGATGGAGTGAAGGGCCTGATTAGAGCGTTTGCAGCAAGAAAAGACACGAGCTCGTTGAGACAGAAAGAATGTATTTGTTCCCGAGATGAGTGGTTCTTGTCAGCAAAGGCAGGAAGTAGGGTTCTGGGTGTTTTATGGGTAAAGGGAAGCAAGAGGAAGGGAGACCTTCGAAGACTCCCTCTCTGGCTTAGAACACACCATTCCTGTGGGACCTGTTAGCTCTTCCAGATGGAAAGGAGGGGAGGAGGGGAACAAGAAGGAGCCCAGCCTGCACACAGCCAGGCAGACGGACATCCTCACGTCTGTCATGTGTAAGGCCACACCACACACACAGTCCCTGATGGCCCAAAATCGGAGGACGGGATTCAAACAGAAAGTTGAAGGATTCTCGGAGCGACCTCTCTCTGTCTCAAGTAGCTGGACAGTCCATGCTTCTGTGGGATTAGTTGTTGGCCCTTGAGATCAGGACACCCACCCCTCATCCACCCACCTGATCTTACCCTCTCTGTCCCTTCCCAGACTCCAGGCCGGGGTCCCACATCTTCTGTGCAAGCTGGAGGCGCTCTGGACCCTTCCAGGCTTCTCTCCCCCTTCTCCCACACTGAGGGCCATGTGCTTTCCCTCTCTGGAACTTCTAACATTTGGACGTTGAGATAGCTCCCACCACAGACCAGGACTGATAAGAGGGCGAGTGGTCATTTGAGGAATTTTATCCAGACGATCTCCATTTTACCACAGAACATGGGATTAACGCCAGGGAGTGAAGGTTATGGGCGCCATCTTGAAACGTTGCCTTCCACCCTTGATCAAGAAAGGAGTCAAAACAGCTTGAGAAGGGAGGGGGAGGTGACAAGAGGGACTGTGGTAAGGGGGGGGTCAAAGGCCAAGATGAGGTGTGGAGGGAAGGAAATCTTTGAGCTGTGCACCTGACCCAATATCTGTGTATTAGTGATAGTCTCGTACAGCATTCCCCTGGGGCTTCTTGCCCTCTGAGGGGTTGATGAGTGGACAGGAATCCATCTGGGACTCTCCTGATGTCTGATGAAGCTTTTATGTACTCACATCTAGGGATTTTTCATGAGTGAGGGACAGGGGGACGGAAGCAAGAGAAAGTCCACATCCGTCGGTAGGTTCTTCTCAGATTCCTGACGTGACAAGGTGAAGACGTACTGCTTTTTAAAAAACTGAACAGCCTTATTGAGGTAGAACTCCTACACCGTATAACTCGTTCATTTAAAGTATACGTTGCAGTGGACTTTAGCAGGTTGACAGAATGGTGCGACCATCCTCCCAGTCAGTTCCAGATGTTTCCGTCCCTGCTCCCCCAAAAACCCGCCATACCCATTACCCATTTTCTCCCAAACCCCCAGCACTAAGCAACTAATAACCTACTTTCCATTTCTCCGGATTTGCCTCTTCTGGGCATTTTGTGTAAGTGGAGTACACTGTTGTTTCTTGCATCTGGCCTCATGTACTTAGTACGTGTCCAGGGTTCATCTGTGCTGTCGTGTGAATCGATGCGTCGTTCCTTTTTATGGCTGAGTAATATTCCACTGTATTGGTATACCACATTTTACATACCCAGTCATCAGCCAAGGGACATTTGCGTTGACTCTCCTTTTTGGCTTCTGTGAGCGGTGCTGCTGTGCACACTCCCGGGCAAGTGTTTCTGTGGATGTCGGTTGTCCTCTGTCTTGGGTTGTGCTCACAGGGGTAGACTTGCTGGTTTGGACGGTTACTCTGTTTCCCCTTTTTAGGAAGTGCCGAACTGTCTGGAACGGCTGCATGTGGAGGTACTCTGGGGACACGCACTTTCATGTCAAGGATTAATGGCCAATTCGCAGAAAGAAAGGTCAGCGGGGGAGGAAGAGTCCAAAAGAAAACCCGGACTTGATGAAAAAAGGACCCAGGAATGCACTTGGAGATCAAAGAATACAACACCCGATTATGGGCTGTCCAGGCTCCGGGGAAGGAGGCTGGACCACGAGGTAGGGACCAGGCAGCCACCCAGCCCTACCCATAGTTCCCTTCGCAGCCCCCATGTGCGCCGTCCATCCTCCCCACGTGATACCCTCACATCTGGGCTTCAGAAACCTCCTGCTGATCGGCAAAGAGTCGATCACCTCTTGTACACCAAACGCAGAGGGAAGCGAAGGTGACAGGTTCGGAAATAGTTGGTGTGGGTTCTGCCTCTTGGGGCCTATGGTCTCTTGGGAGAGACATTAAACCAGTAGTGATAAATAGTTACATAACTAAATAATGATGGCTCCGCAGCTGTCAAGAAGTGGCAGGTGCCAGGATCACGTAAGGGGGCAAAGAACCAGCCAGACCCTTCTGAGGGTGCTGTGTAATGTTTGGGAGGAGACTTAAGGGATGGATATAGGGGTTTTTTGCAGACGATGGTGAGAACAGAGTCAGGCTGTCCTGATGCAAAATGGGAACACCCCGGGTCTGGAAGGTGTGGCTCGCTCAGGAGGCCGGTGTCGCGGTACCAGAGAGAGGGAGGGCAGAAGGTAGGCAGTCCCGGATCCTCCTTCCAAGGACCCTGTGCTTTCTTCTAGCCTGAAGAGCACACAGAGGGCTGTATTAAAGGAAGAAATTCAACACAAAAGGCCGGCGGTTGACCTCGGAGTCAAAGTTTACTTGGTTTTGGTTTTATAGCGAGAAGCTTAGAAGCTCAGTTTGGGGGATGCCTCGGTGGCTCAGTTGGGTACACATCCGGTTCGGCTCGGGTCATGATCCCAGCGTCCTGGGATTGAGTCCTGCGTCAGGCTCTCTGCTCAGCTGAGAGTCTGCTTCTCCCTCTCCCTCTTCCCCCCACAACCTTTGCTCATGCTTGCACTTTCTCTCTCTCTCTCTCTCAAATAAACAAAATCTTAAAAAAAAAAAAAAAAAAGAGCCCAGTTTGGCACCAAACCACGGATCTGGGGAATGAGGTTTAAGGGAGTAGACCTTTAGATCTGAAAAGCAAAACAAAACCCGCGAATCTTCTCTGTCCTGTGCTAGAAAGGCAAGTCTGGCGAAATCTGAGCTTCATGGTCGGGGGAGGGGGGGGGCCTGCAGGGTCTCATCCTGGCAGGTGGGACACCTTCCCTGGGGACTGCCCCACTGTTTGATGCCAGGCACAGTGCCCGGCTCAGCATGGCGGCTCCCACTGCTGTCCACGGTCTACACAGCGTGTCAGTCTTAAGCCGGGCAGAGCACAGTCAGATGTGCCCTCGGAAAAGCGGTCTCTGCCTCCTGTGGGTGTAGAATGGACTGGGTAGGGGCCAAAAGGAGGGTGGCCAGAGTGGCTGCAAGGAGACTATATTCATAAAGGAAGCTTTATTTTTTTTAACTTAAAAAAAATATGACTGCCATTTAGATATGCAATGTATGCATCTTCAAGATTGCGTTGAACTCCTCCATTGAAGGACCCAGTGTGACCTGGTTCAAAGGAGAATGTCAAGAACAGACACAGAGACAGACGGTCTGGAAAGCTGACACTACTTTGCTCGCAGACGCCAAGAATGGTCTCCGCCGCAGGACGGAAGTCAGTTGCTTCTTCCCTGCACACAACTCACCCGAGTTTCAATGACCAGAAATCCTCAGCTTCCCCTCTGTAAGTGCCCTTCTGCCTCTAGGGGGTCTCAGGAACATATGCCGCCTATTCCCGGTTTGGAAGCCGGCCACCACTTTGGCAGCCTGGGCCTGCTGTGGTGGCCTTTGCAAACCTGGATGTCGGCAGAGGAACAACATGTGATAGACCCCCGTGGGGTCTTGTAGTGGGACGGGGGGGAGGAGAGCCCACAGACCTCCCCGCTCCCGACAGCAGATCCTGGGACACCTCGGGAATCCAGTGAAACTGGTGCCCCAGCATCTCCTGTGTTCTTGCCTGCTTAGCGTTGTATGCTGTGTGGGCTTTCTAGTTTCCTAAATCTTAATGCTCAATTATTTATAGGTGATTTATAGGTGATTTCAGTGCTGCCTCCTGCTTGCAATTTACGTTAAAGATGAACTGTGCAAGTTTGTTTAAAGTTTATTTTATTTTATTTATTTTGTTAGTAATCTTGACACCCAATGTGGGGCTCAAACTCATGACCCTGAGCTCAAGCGTCCCAGGCTCTTCTGACGGGCTCAGCCAGGTGTCCCTGTGACCTGTGCAATTTTTAAGAGGCAATCTAGCGTGATGGTTTTGCACACAGATTCTTGGGTCAGGTTCTGAACACCATGGCGTTGGGCATTTTTTTTTTTTAAGATTTTATTTATTCATTTGAGAGAGAGAGAGAGAGAGAGAGCACAAGCAAGGGAGAGGCAGAGGCAGAGGAAGAAGCAGGCTCCCCACTGAGCTGGGAGCCCGACATGGGGCTCCATCCCAGGACCTGGAAATCGTGACCCCAGCTAAAGGCAGGCGCTCAGCCCTCCGAGCCACAGGCACCCTCGGGCATGTTTCTCAATCTCCATGAGCCTGTGTCCTCCTCTGCAAATGGAGATCACAGCAAGCAGCACCCAGGGTCGCTCTGAGGATTATTTCCATTATGTACGTACATCACCTCGCACCGAACCTGGGACACGGCAAGTGTGGGGTGTTTTCTGTCCCTGTGATTCCGGTGACTGGGTGAATTCAGGAACATCATTCTGTTTCACTCTGCTGGTGAGGAGGGGTCCATGATGCCTGTCTCCAGCAACACTGGGGTCCTTAACGGAACAGCGAGCCTCAGGAGTGAACACACAGAAGGGTTCAGCCATGTGCACAGATGGCAAGTGTGAGAACCTACAGCACAGCCCCCACCACGTACCTACTGATACCCCCCAAGTGCGAGTGCAAGGTGCCAGAGAGCAGATGCTGGAGACAACGGGGTCCCACCCCACTGGGCAGCCCTGGCCATCCCAGGGAGAAGCAGTCACCGAAAATGTCACGGTGCCCTCTTCCTTCTTGGAAGTGATGATGACCGAGGGTAATGGTTGTTTCTAGGCCAAGTTTGGGCCCTTTCTTCTGTCCTTCCCCACAATCTTCTCCCACGGATGTTGTCAGGATCCCCTGGGCTAGCAGAAGGTCTAAGTGGTACCCCTCCTCCTGGGAGATACCAGCGGTGTAAAACACTCATGCTAATAATTATCAAAATCACAAATCTTGTATAGGACTTGCAAAGAGTATTATTGAATCTCTGCTCATTCCTCATAGACATGGCTTGAGCCCCCCGCCCCTCGAGTATGGGCTGGACTCGGCAGCTCCTCCGGAAGAATGAAATGTGGCAGAAGGGATGGTTTTAGACCTCCAAGACCAGGTCATAAAAAGCATCATGGCTTCCTCCTTTCTGTCCCTCTGGGTTCATTCAGTCCCCGGGGAAGCCAGCCGTCGCACCATGAAGACACTCCAGGGACCCCGCAGAGAGGTCCACAGGGTGAAGATCCAAGGCCTCCCACCGATAGCCATGCCGCAGGTGTTGGAAGTGGGTCCTCCTGCCTCCGATAAGTCACCCCGTACCTGTAGCCCTGGTCAACACCTTGACTGCACTTCAGGAGAGACCCGGGCCAGAATCCCCCTGCTAAGCGGCTCCAGATTCCAGCCCCTCCGAAATCAGGTGAGATAATAACATTTTGGGGGAGTGAAGGAGGGTTGGCATTTTTTTTTCTTTTTTCTTTTTTGTGACCTTCCTTTTCAGCCCTTTCTTGGCTAACAGCCTAATCTAAAGAAGCTATCTGCTCACTCTCTAGGATTTAAGTGCATCTTATTTTTTTATACAGCCTATCATGACGTAAAGTCCTTATTTGTTCATAATTTAGCTAGCTCTGCTGTAAGTTAAGCTCCGTGAGAGCGGACAATGGTTGTCTTAATGAATCAAAGGAATGAGGTGTATATTCTTTCATGGAAGGACCTATGATGCTCTTTGGATCTCCACAATTCTGCGTGCAGAAGCTTGAACATGACCACGGCTCGATTCACAGTCCAGGCCAAAAATACTCTTTGTTCATTTTCGCCTCTTCACTGTTTTACGGTGGGAATCCCAGAATTCCTCATATGACATGTGCGATCTTACTGTTTTATCCCTCTGAGTCTGAGCTCATTGCGCAGTAGTAGACCACTATTATGTGTAACTAGGGTTTTTTTTTCCCCCTGTTATTCCTAATAATTTGAAAATTGTTGCAGACATCAGGACCCTTCAGTTCTAAATACTTTGGCATGTTTTTCTGAGAACAATAACACTGAAGAATTTTACTGCAATTTATTAGGAATTATCAATTCCTAATTCAATTAGGAATTGAATTAATTATTAATTAATTCAATTAATTAATAATTAAATAATATCTAAATTAAATTTAGATTTAGATTAAATAATATCTAAAATACAGTTTACGAATTTGTCCACTTCTCCCCCAAATATCCCAACGGTCCTCCCCTTCGTTTATTTTTTTTTTAAGATTTTATTTATTTATTTGACACAGAGAGAGAGATCACAAGTAGGCAGAGAGGCAGGTGCGGGGAGGGGGAGGGGAGCAGGCCCCCTGCTGAGCAGAAAGCTCGATGCAGGGCTCGATCCCAGGACCCTGAGTTCGTGACCTGAGCTGAGGGTAGAGGCTTAACCCACTGAGCCACTGAGCCACCCAGGCACCCTCCCCCCCCTTCATTTAAAGTAAAAGACCAAGTCCTGGCTGAGGCATGAAGCCCTCCACGGTCAGCTCTCACTGCCCCCCAATCACCTCTCTGACCTCCTCTCCTACTCTCCCCTTGTCCATGCCTCTCCAGCCTCACCACCACCTTCCACAACCACCCAAAGCACACTCCCCCCTCCCAGCCTGTGCCATTGCTCTTCCCTGTGTGCACGATTCCCTCTCACCCCCTTAAAGTCTTGGCTCAAATGGTTCAGATGTCTCCTCCTCCAGGGAGCCCACCATGGTTACCCATTCTCTAATTGCCATCCCCACCCCTGGCGCTCCCATCCCCCGGCCTCGCAGATTTTTCTCCATAAAGAACCCTCTCGAAACATACTGTGGGATTTGCCTGTTGATTTTGAGTAGTGTGCGTCTCCTCTACCTGAACGTGAGCCCCATGATGACGGGGATTGTCAGCCGAGTTGGCCGCAATGTTCCACTGCCTAGACCCGTGCCTGGTTGCAAACATCAGGGGACATTTGTAGGATTGGTGAGCAAGGGAATGAAGGAGCAAGCCCAGAGAAATGCTTCCTGTGAGCACTGGCAAAGGGGACGCTGGGACAGGGGTGTAATGATACTGAGTGGAATGCTACCCCTGCTGGAGAGCTTGGCAATAATTGGGGGAACCCCCAGACACAGTGAGAGTGAGCCTTGCTGGCCAGAGAGGGACCAAGGGCCAACGGTGTGTGGTGGACATCTTACTCTGGCCACCGTGACATTCTGTCTCATATCCTGCGTCTCCGAACATCCCTCTTACCTCTGAACATTGTTGGACTGTCCTTTAAGCGTGCCATATAGAATGTTCTCTGTGCCAAACCCTTTAAACCCAGTGTCTCGGATGTAATCCTCTCCATAATCCTACGAGGTGGGTTTTACCGTAAATCTCATTTTCTGGACAAAGATGATTCAGAGGTTTAACTGACTTTAAAAATTCATATTTAATTTGCTGACCTTACAATTCAAAACGTCTAAGTTCTTCCTTAAGCTTCGGCTTACAACTCTTACTCTATTTCTGTCCAACATATTTTAACTCTCACTTCAGAAAGGAGTTTGAATGGGTGATCCAGGGACGAAGTTAAACTCCCTCAAACATTTTGAATTGCATGTAAACATTTATTGTGTCCGGTTTCCTCCGATGTGCTTTCGCGTCTGACGAGACAAACAAAATCTTTCCAAGTATATAAATGTAAATTATTCGTCCAAAAAAAAAAAAACACCGAACTTAAAAATATGGTGAACTTCACGTTCTCATAAACACTCTGATATTAGATGTAAAGTCTAAGATATTTTCAGTTTAAAATTGTGAATCTGAATCAATGACATACTTACTCGTTGTCCACTGGAATTCCAAGGATGTTTTTCAAGTTTGTTTATTTATGAATAGTTTCCACGCCCGAAGTGGGATTCAGACTGATGACCCCGAAATCGAGAGTCGCGTGCTCTTCTGATAGAATCAGCTGGTGTCCCGGAATTCCAAGATTTTTACTCTAAATAGGCCAAATCCTACTGGGCCCAAATACAGAAAGACCAAATGTGCAGAGATTCTTTTACCAAAAAATATTAATGCTGTGATTTGGAATCCCTTAAACTATCTATACTTATATTTTAAAATCGTTAAAGATCTCACTCACCAAGGAAACTCTCATCTTCGTTTTGGGTGCCATTTTGGGTGTTGCCTTCTTGACTCTCCTAAGATCCTAGAACTTCTCCTCTGCCCTATCACTGCTCTGTTGGTGACCCCACGACCCAAGGGAGGTGCCGCGTGACCTAGGGGGCTGACCTCTGAGTTCGATGGTACACCCCTCCCCCACCCAGGAAACTCAGCCGCCCCATCTGATTCTGCATGTTTTGGCTTTTCAGATAAGTCATTTCTGTCTTTGAACCAGACAGAATCCTACATTCTCTCATACTCCATCAGATTCTTTAGACCAGGCAAACCTTAGAGATGAGAAACTGGTATCTGGTTGAACCCACAGTTTATGAATCCATTGTTTTTCATTTTGCGGTGAAACGTCAGGCATCCATCAACGATGGGAAGGGACTTGGGGTGAGTCATCAGCTCCTTCTCAGGTCTGTGACATCACACCCCATCCTTCTGTGGCCTGGGACGTCAGCCAGCTCTCGGGGCAGGAAATAGGGAGGCTTCCTTCAAGAGTCCTGAGTTGGCTTCTCTCCTGCCCTAGAGGATAAAGTTCATACAGATCGGACCAGAAGACCTAGAAGCCGCAGGATTGCAGCTAGAAAGAGGAAGCTCAGAGGGGCCCTAATCCACCTTTCTTGATCTCCTTTCCTTTTTTTTTTTAAGATTTTATTTATTTGACAGACAGAGATCACAAGTAGACAGAGAGGTGGGGGGGGTGAAGCAGGCTCCCTGCTGAGCAGAACCCCCCCCCCCCGCCCGCTCACGATGCGGGGCTTGATCCCAGGACCCTGAGATCATGACCTGAGCCGAAGGCAGAGGCTTAACTCACTGAGCCACCCACGCACCCCTTGATCTCCTTTTCAATGCCAGAAAGTCTGCTGAGGCTGCAAGGGCAGCTGGCTCTGCTCCCGGTTCTCATTCACTCGACAAATATTTCTTGGTCCTGTATGATGGGCAAGGTCCTGCCTTCAAGGAGCTCATGGTCTCCAGAGGAAACCGACAGCCAGAGCTGGGGTTGAATGTAATCTGCACCCCAGGAGGGACATTGACAGAGGCAGTGGTCATGGGGATGGAAAGTGATCTCCCTCTGGAGGAAGGAGATCGGAGAAGGCTTCCTGAAGGAGAGGACATTTGATATTCAGCTGTGTTTACTGGGCACCTACTACGTGCCGGGGTCAGGGGGGCTTGGGGATGTACAAGAAAGGTCTAAGCAAGATAATTGGAGGTTACAGGGAGCTAACATTCACTGTGACCTTACGATGTGCTGACAGTGTTCTCGTGCTTTACCCGGATGGACCAGTTTAATCCTCCCAGCCCCTGTGTCGCAGGAAACCGTCAATAACCCCACCTTTGTCATGCTGCCATCCTTACACAGAAGCGGGGTTCACATCACTTTGCTCAAGGTCATCCTGCTAAGAATGAGGCCGTGGGCATCAGCAGGGTGTAGGTGAGACCTGCAGAAACATGGAGGAGGACAGGGAAGGATGAGGAAGCATGTGTGTTCAAGCCCAGAGACGTGACCTCTGGAGGGTCATTGTTCTGGCGGCTGGTAGATAAAAACGGGGTGAAAAAGCGAGACTGGGGTCAGACCATGGGGGATCCTGGGCACCAGGCTGGGCTAGCTGCACTTGACTCTGTAGGCAGTGGGAAGCTACGAAAAGGTCCGGAGCAGGAGAGTGACTCATCCTGGACTGCGCTCTCGGGAGACTGGGAGGTTGGCCGCCCAGTAAATGCAGACCATCTGGGGGCGTGATGCTCTTGGACCTGGAGAGCATAGGACGGGAGGAGAGGGGCAGGTACGAAGGCAGGAAACATCATGGGGTGGGTCTGACCTAACCCAGCAACCCGGTATTTTACAGGTAAGGAAGATCCACGCTCTTCTGGGAAGCTCACTTAGCAAAGCAGCTAGCAATGGCAGAAGGTAAGAGGCCAGCAGGTGGAAGTGTAAGTCGGGGGTGGGGCCCCCGTGTCCAGGTCTTTGGACCCCGAGTCCATTCAGGCACCATGGCATGTTCGTGGTGGGAAGCAGGAAGGTTGGGGCTCCGTTGACTTCTCTGAAGGGCACATTGGCATCAGCCTCGTATGGGTGTCAGTGCGGGGCACTGTGCAATGAGGGCATGACCCATCTTGAACCAACAGAAAGAGCCCACCCCGGTGGGTGATAGGCACTCTTCCCTCCCCAAGGAGTGGGGCTTGGGCCAGCGGGGGCTGGATGGGGGCTGGGTGTGGACGGGGACATGGAGGCTTCCATTGTGCCATTTCCACACATACCCAGAGTTGCTCTGAGGGTCTCTCTGCATAATAAACACTTTTTAAAGCAGTGGGGAAGAGAGAAGGGTGGGGGGATGAGATAGGCAGCTGTTTCAGCGCTCCTACTTTGAAAACACAGTTTTAAAAAAAATCAAAACAAAACAGGAAAGAGCCTGGTTGATCTCATTCTTAGCATCTCTGGCTGAAAGGGGCCTCCCCACCCCCTCCGTCCTAGTCGCTGCCCGGGATCTGTATCTTCTGTTCTTCTGACACACTTCGTGTGGGGAGAGCGCATTTTGGCTCCCTCCAAAATTGGACTCTAAATTTAGAACTGGCCTCAAAACTTCTGATCTTTGAGCTCTACTTGTCTGGCTTGGCCTGGCCCGCGGCAGCCTCCTCTTATCACCATTCATGTCCTTCCTATCTGGTTCTCCGGTTGTCTTGGAAACGGGAGTTGGTATGATGGGTCATGGCCAAGAAGCCGCAGCCAGAGCCCACCAGTCTCCCCGGGGAAGGACCTGGTCCCCGTTCTCCTTGTAAATAACGCTCACTCAGAGCAGAAATTGTTTCCCCCTCACAGCCTCCGAGCTGGGCCCCTTGGGCACATTCCAAATTCCTCTGGTCTCTCTCCCTTCTGTGGCAAGTTCCTTCCCTGTCTTCTCGTCTCTGCAATCACCAGAAAGGGGAGGAAGCCCTCTTGGTTTGTGCCCCGGCCAGCTGCTTGCCATCTGGACTCAGGCCTATTAACCCCCGACCTCCAGCCCTAACCCTTCCTGTCACCTCCTTCCACGTGGCCACTTTGGGGGATGAAGCCAAGGGACCTCCTAGTCCCCACCCGGTGGCCTTTCACTTGGCCCATTCTAGCAAAAGAGACGCCATTTTCCTCAGAGCCCAGCGCTCTGTGACACCCATGATGGGACTGTACCATGTTCCGTGTATCCTTTCATCCACCCGTGATCTGTGATATGTGGCAGGCAGCTGGGTCTGCGCTCTGGGCTCTGCCCCTTACCTCCACACATCTTTGGGCAAGTCACTTGACTTTGTAGCAGTTTTCCCTGTTTAAAATGCATAGTGCACAGTGCGCCCCACTTAAAACAACCCATACCTCTATGAATGGGGCCGTCTTTACCAGAGAAGCGGTCCCTTTGGCATTAAAGAGAGGACGGTATACAGTGTCATCCAAACAACGCTGAGAACAACAGTCGTGGGACACGTTAGAGTTCCGGTACCCCTCAACAAAGCCCAGAGGGGCAACCCCCCAAACTCAACTCGGAGTGGGTCCGCAGGAGGCCAAGCCCGTCTGGATCTCATCTGCAATCGTTCTGAAGGGCCACAGCATTCCAGAGATGAGAGCTAACCCCTCTACAGCAGTGTTTCCCGCAGTGCTCTCCACGGGACGTAGGATCACATGTGGACTTGGCCCTCATCGACCTGTTGTCCAGTAAGTTTGGGGGAAGCTGGATTTCTTTCCTGCAGGATTGCTCAGAGCTTTTCGAAGACTGATGAGCCCCAACTAGAGAGCCACAGACATTCTGCTTACCCTTCATAACAGCGTTTGTTTCCGCCATTTTGCTATTTCCATGAGGCTCAGAGAGGTTAAGTGACTTGCCCATGGTCCTGCAGCTCGGGAGTGGAGTTGGGATCTGAGTCTAGAGCCTACATTCTTAACACGCAGCTACTTTTCATCCCATGTTCGTAAGTTCCAGAAAGAAGTTACTGACCCTGAGAGGCTGCCTTAGTCCCAGCTGACACAGCTCAGAGAAAGCAGAACAAAAGGCAGGTTTGGGAGGAAGGAGCGGGGATAGTAAGGGGACACATTATGTGTATATAAAATCAGGTATAAGGGCCTGTGGCTGGTTCCGGCCGATGGGGACTCACAGACATCTACACTGTTTCCCACAATGGGGACCAGGCTCTGGAGCCAGTCCGATGGAGGTCCCCTTTACAAGGAAGACACGCAAGGTCTCGTGGAGGTTCCAAGATATCCATTCTAGAAATACCCATGTGCATGCAAATTTGAACTGTAGAGCTCCCCTCCCCAACGTAGCCTCCTCGGGGAGTCTGAGAGACTGAACTGTCACCTGTTCACGCTTCCGTTTCCCTCCCAGGCGCTGCTTGAAGACAGTGCCCTGCATGGGAGACACAGTGGCTAGGGAATCTAGCGCCCTTGTTCTCAAGGAGAGACAAACTTTAAACACAAATCATGCTCGCAGGTGGTTTTGTGGCGTCCAAAGTAAGTTCCCTGAAGGGAAAAATGTGGTTCTGTGGCAGTGTGGTCAAAGGAAAATGATTCTAGCCAAACTGCGGAGATCCCAGATGTCTATCGGCAGATGAATGGATAAAGAAGGTGAGGTGTGTGTACACGACGGAATATTATGCAGCCATCCGAAAACCAAAATCTTGCCATTTGCAACAATGTGGAGGGAACTAGAGGGTGTTACGCTAAGCGAATAAGTCCGTCAGAGAAAGACCATTATATGATCTCACTCCTATATGGAATTTAAGAAACAAAACAAGAGCATAGGGGAAGGGAGGGAAAAATAAAATCAGAAGAAATCAGAGAAAGAGAAACCATAAGACACTCTTAACTCTAGGAAACAAACTGAGGGTTGCTGCAGGGGAGGGGGTGGGGGGCTGGGTAACTGGGTGACGCGCACGAAGGAGGGCACGTGATAGAAGGAGCACTAGGTGTTCTATAAGACTGATCACTCACCGACCTCTACCTCTAAAACTAATGTCACACTGTATGTTAATTTACTGAACTTACATAAAATTAACTTAAATTTAAAAATGGAAAAACAAAGGACTATGATCCAGTTTAGGAAGGCATGTGTCCCTGGAGGGTGACTAGTCACATGTCCCTTCAAGAGGCCCTCCTGGGAAGAACGTAGTTGGCCGAGAGCCCCCAACTGCCCCAACTTCAGATCAACCCCAGTGTTCACACCAAGGCTACTCCCTCCCCGAGTAGCTCCTCGCCAGTGACCGAGCACAGTGGGCCACCCTGCTGGCGGGGACACTCTTGAGGCTTTAGTGTGGCTCGAAGCTCATCCTGCCCTCTCTCCTTTCACGGGCTCCCACCCTCTCCCTGACCCCCTTCACATCATTTGGGCACCTGCTTCTTGTAGAAAACATAATTCAACCAAGTACATTTCAAAGATCTTATGGGCTTTGGTCAACAATTTGTGAACCGGACAGCATCCCATTTCCCAGATAGAAGGAGGTCTGAGTTGCCATACATAAGAAAGGACTTTCATATGCAGAGCAGAAGAAAGGAAATTCTACTGGAAAAAAGCGGGCTGGTCATTACAAGGTCACTTTCCTTTAACGGATGTCTGGGGGTCTACCAGGCAGTTGACCCAGCTAGTGCCATCAGGTGATTCTTGACTGGATCAAGATTCCATTTCTGGGAGAACCAAGACTGTAATTAAGTTAAATCTCGGTTTGGTGGCGTGGGGCTTAGCATAAGTGACTCCACTTGGAGCGTCTTTTTTTCCTAAGACAAGGAAAATTAGGAAATAAATATTTTGAGCTGAATGATAAATGAACATAGAATCCATCAGAATTTGTAGTATATAGCTTGAAGGGTGCTCAAGAGAGAATATCTAGCTTTATTAGAAAAGACGAAAAATGTATGAGCAATGGTCTGAGATTCCATTTCAAGCTAGAGGAAGAACAAAGTCAACCCACAGTACGTAGAAGGAAGGAAGGAAGGACATAACAAAGGCAGCAAATATTGGTGACACAGAAAACAGAGAAACAGAAAAGGAACAACGGCCAAAGCTGAGTCATCGAAAACATCAAGAAAACTGCAAATTCCTAACTAGATTGACCAAAGAGTGAGAGGGACAATAAATTATGAATACAAGAAATAAAAGGGAAGATACCACCCCAGAGCCTGTAATAAAAATGAGACAACAGAACAGGAAGAAAGCCTTGTGAACAACTTCATGCCAATAAACTTGACAACACAGATAAGGGGACACATTGCTTAACCATTTATAACTGACCAAAAATGATACAAGATGAAACTGAAAATCCAAATGGTTTTGTCTGTTAATTGTCAAAACCCTTCCCACAAAAACAAAACAAAAAAACGAAAAACACCTTTAAGCCCAGACAGTTTTACTGGTGAATTCTATCAAATATTTAAGGAAGAAATCACACTAAACTACTCTGTCAGGAAAAAAAAAAAAAAAAAAAGAACAGGAGGGGACACTTTCCAATTCATTCTATGAGGCCATCAATACCCCACACCAAAGCTTGATGAAGACATTATAAGTAGACAAATGGACGGACGGATGGATGGACAGTTGGATGGCTGGATAGAATTCAGATCTCCGTATCTCAGTTCATTAAGATTTATTTTCTACTATCCTATATATCCAAAATAGGTCATCAGGAAGGCTTTGCTTGTCATAGACCCTCACACCCAGACTGATGAAACACCAATCTTGACACACGCTTTCACTAGGATCAAGACAGAGAAATGGTAAATTGCATGCCGATTCTTTTTTCTTTTTTTTAAGAGAGAGAGCGTGCGTGGGAGCAGTTGGGGTGGGGAGAGGCCAAGGGAGCGGGAGAGAGAATCTTAAGCATGTTCCACACCCAGCATGGAGCCCAGTGTGGGGCTTGATCTCATAACCCTGAGATCACGACCTGAGCCGGAATCAGGAGTCAGACGCTCAGTGTCTGCATACTGATTCTTAAACCTTCTGCCCTGAAATGACGTATTTCGTTCATGCTCAAGTTCACGACCATGTCCCGAGGAGATGGAGAAGTCCTAACATGTTCTCAGCAAGGGGAGAAGGGACAGTGACCATCCCTGTGACAGACATATACATAGTAACAGAAGAGCCTTAATACCTAATGCAGATGATCCGACCGGTGAGAGAGGACGGAGGGGACAACACGGGGACTCGGGGGCCTGGCTTTGAGAAATGCCGCCAGCCTGAGAGAAGGGAAGAGCCTGGGAAGGAAGCTGAGACGGAGGGATGGGAGAGGGACCAGATGACTTCATGAACAGATGGTTCCGCCACGTCTAACGCAATTGAGGGTTTGTGTAAGATGGGGATGTGGGCAACTAGGGTGTCGCTGGGATTCCAGTGGGGCGGTGGATGGGGAGGCCAGAGCGAAACGAAGAAGGACTGAGTGTGAGGTGGGGAAAAAAACACAGAATATCTTGGGACACCCTTTGAAGACTCGGATTGGGAAGGGGAGGTGGGCGGTGCCTGGAACGGGACGTGTATTCAGAGAGGACCTGTTTGTTATGTCAGCAGGAGAACCCAGGGAATGTTCAGATGTTGATGGGAAGAGGCTAGTTTGGAAGAAGTGGTTAAATACGTAAGAGAAGGGGGTCAGGGACGCTATGGGGCTCCTGGGAGGTGGGGCCTGAGAATCGGGAGTGGGGGAGACAAGCCAGCAGAGGAAGCAGGGGAGAGGCTGTAGGATGGCAGGAACCTAGAGTGAGCTGCGGTAGGAGAGAGGAAGGCTGTAACACCGCCTTAGTGGTCCCTGGGGTTGTTTCCGTTCTGCCTTCCTGTTCTAGCTCTGGACCTACTGTGTCCTCCCAACTCCATTTTTCTTGAAAATATTTCATTCATTCAACAAATATTTACGGAGCATCTGCTGTGTGCCAAGCCCAGTCCCGAGCACTGCACAGAGCGTGGTCAACAGGACAGACGTCATGCTTGTGCTCAGAATCTGTTCCCGCATCCAAAGAAGCCGAGTGGCCCAACCTCTTCAGCAAGGCAGATGCCCTCAGTTGGAACCGATTACTGGGTAGCAGCAGACAGACGGAACAGATATGGGGGTCAGAGGGAAATGGACTTCCTGTAACGGAAGAGGGCCATTGCATAGGGCTGGTCATCAGGAAAGTCTTGGGGACTCTGGGGAAAGAGGGCATGTGTCCAGTTATGTTTCTAGGGCAACGATGCCCAGAATCTCTCTGTGCTTTGAGAGTACTGTGTGCACATGACTGTGGTTGACCGTGCGTGTGCAAAGAAAGACCCACAAAGTGACACCCTCTTAGAGGCATCCCCAATCTGACTTTTGGGGGCCGGTTTTCACTCCCGTTGTAGACATTTGAACACATCCATGCAGAAATGGACAGAATAGTGCAGTGAAGCTCCAAGACCCAGCATTCTGTCTCTCGGACGGACCTCTTCCTCCTCCAAACACTTCTGACCTGCCAGTGCCTGCCCTCTGGCAATTTATGGTGTGATTTCTCCTAAAATCTTCGTTTAGGCTATTCCTGAAACCAGGACTATTTCTCTGGGCTTTTCTGTTACGTGAGCCAACAAATTTCCTTCTATTCTTCATCTCAAAGTGAATTTTTTTTCCCTCTGGCAATGGGAAGAATCCCCTCTAATATAGAGACCCAGAGTTTAGTCCCACCCAACCTTATCTGCCTGTCACCCTGGGCACAAGTCCCCTTGCGAGGGCATTCACCGTTTCGTTATCTATGGCTGCTTAACAAATTACCCCAGACTCGGTGACTCTGGTAACCAGCCTCCAAGATGGCCCTTAAAGATCCTCACTTGCTGGTAACTGTGCCTGTATGTAGTCCCCTCCCTTATCCTATCACAGTGGCTCGGCGAGGCCAACAGGATACAGTGGAGGCGATGATGTGTGACTTCTGGTCTGGGTCATAAGAGATCCTGAGCTTTGCCCCTTGTAACCGCTGGACACATCCCACTGTGCTGTGGTGTCTGAATGAGCCCAGAGGAGGGGGCAGGGCCTAGCCCTGGGAAGCCAAGGAGGGCTTCCTGGAAGAAGCAGCAATTGAACCATACCCTAAAATGTTATCCTTCTCTCTGAATGCTCAGGGGACATGGGTCTCTAAAGGCACGGTCAGTGATGACACTCACCCCTCAGGACAGGCTCTCATGCCTTCAATAATGTGTCCAGGGACACATCTGGTCAGTGTAGGCACCCTGGTGGGCAGAAAGCCAGGCAGGGCCCCCAGACCCTATTTTCCTGTGGGGCTACACACAACAGCTTCTCAGGGACCTCCTGCATCCAGTGTCCCAGCCTCTGTCATAGCTCAGAGAAGGGGAGCTGTAGGAGGCGCCAGGAGTGGCAGCTGTCAGAAACTGGGTGTTGACCCCCCACCACCACCCTGCACACACACAGACACACACATCCTGAGCTGAGCTGGTCAGTGGTGGGAGGCTGGGCTACAAGCCTCTGCTCAGGCCCCCCACCCCACCTCTGCTGACCAGCTGTCTCCATTCCCGTCTGTGCCTTCCTCAAAGGGGGAGCCCGAGGAGCCTGCCAGAATGTCGGTCCCCTTCCAACCTCGGCTCTCCCGCCCACGCGCCCGGCTTCCGGGCAGAGTGCCTTCCCCAGGCCCGCCTTCTCTCCTGGGTTCTCATTTGTACTTCATTGTGCCCTTCGTCCTTCTGCTACATTTCCTTGTTCACGGGACGACGGGGCAATGGGTGGCCATGAGCACGCGTCTCGGCGCACAGTCCTGTGGCATGCACGCGTGTGCAGGTGCTGGCCCCGGGCCGTGGGTGCGTACCTGTGCTCGGGGGCGTGGGCTCAGGGGCCACAGCAGGCTGGGGAGTAGGCAGAGGTCCAGCCCCTTTAGTGCGTCCTGGAGAAGTTTCCCTGCTCGGGCCTCTGCCCGCATCTCCCCACACTCACCGGACTCTTGCTCTTTCTCCTTAGCCTGGAGACCAGTGCCTGTCCTGTGTCCCCTCCTCCCAGGACCCTCCTCGGCCCCCGTGTCTGGGCTCCATGTCCCTTGACAGCAATGGTCAGGGACTCATCTCTGCCCCAGGGCGAGCTGCTAGAGAGGGCCAGGCCCTCCTCTGCGCTGGTCACCTTCCCCCAGCACCCAGCAGTAGCGCCTGGCCCAGCGTGGGGACTCAGGGCGCGGGGGTGAGCCCAGCGGTGAGGTTTGGCTGTTGCAGACAGGGCAGAGGGGAAGAAAGAATTAGAGAAGGTTAAAAAATTTTTTTTCTTTCCCCCAGCTAAGCAATCTAGCGTAAACGTTCTCCTGGTGGGTTAAGGTCACGGGGATTGCAGAGATGTCCGAGGAATGAGGGTTCATGATATCCTTGGATTTGGGGGTGACTGTGCCCCGTCACGCATTACCCACATACGCACTGACCCCACACTAGGCTGTTTTCCGGAAAGAATGTGGGTTCATCACCCAACTTCTAATCTTCCTGGTTTAGGGCCAGGATCAAACACACCGCCGCCGCAGAGTGGGGCCTCCCCTAATCACCGTCTCCACCCCAAACACGCGGCTGAAGTCTGTCCGGGCCTGAGCTGGCCGGGCGGGGCGAGGCGTGGAGGCCCCGCCCCCGCCCCCTCCCCCGCATCCCCAGCCAATCGCTGAGCCGCTGGGGTTTCCGGAGCCAGGCTCGGGGGCGGGAGGCGGGGAGCCGGCCCCGGAGGGGTTCGAGCCAGGCGGCTTGCGTGCTCCGGGGGCTGACGCAATTGGAGAATTTGGCTTCTTTTTATCACATATATCATTTTGCCATATATGGTCACCGAGAGCTACTGGCTGCGAGGCTCGGGCCCAGATGGTGGGCTCCCAGAGCGAAGTGAGCCACATACCAGCCCAGAACAAACAGACCATCGCTCACTCCGCTGGACAGGTGGGTGGGCTGAGAGAGGGGTTATATATAGTTCTGGTCACATTCCTCCACTAACGCACGTTGGCCCCCAAACGCGCAAACGATCTCCATTTCTGGCTCTTTTTACTGAATTTGCTAATTGCTATTCTTCTATAACCAAGGGAACGAAAAAAATTCCGGGAGGAATGTGGGGGAAGAGATCTGCTGGCCAGTTCCCTTCGTGGATCCCGTGACCCTCCCTCCTCCCGCCTCCTCTCCCCTTCTTCCCTCGGAGCCCCCTGAAATCCTTCCCATCCCGCCGCCGCCCCCAAGGGCCACCTCTGCTGGCTCTCTTCATTTGCGCCCGGGCCAGAAGACGCTTCTTCCCTGCACCCCTCCAGCCCAGGTGAGGCTGGCCAGGTGCCGATGAGCCCGAGGCTGGGCAGGATTCGAAGCAGGGAGCCACCGCAGACGCCATCCCCCAGCGCCCAGAACCTGTCCTGGCCAGAGGTTGGGGTCCCAGCCTCCCAAGAATCAGGTAGCCACAAGGGCAGGACAAGAAGCCAAGCCCTGGGATTCCGAGAGACCCACGTAAATATTGTAAATATCAGAGATCCCCCAGAGCCACCGCAGGGGGATCTCACTGTCTCCTTCCAGCCCGAGGTGGCAGGATTTCTGAGGAGCCCTCCGGAGCCCCAGACTCAGGTGTCCAGAGGCCAGCCTCAGAGCACACTCAGGATGAAGGGTGGCTTTGGTGCCCCTTGTCTTCTAATTACTCCAGACAATAAGGACTGCCTCTTGCAGGACCGCACTCCCTGAGCCTCGGGTACACAGGGAGTGCCCCGTCCTGCTGACTTGAGAAACCCAAGACAAGCATTATAAACTGCGGGTGTCCAGCTCTGGCACCTTCTGGCATAATGGCCTGGGGTAGGTCTCCGTCCTGTGCTGTCATCTACAGCTACACCCCCAGCTTCCCCGGTGATCTGCTGTGTGCACGGCTGTAAAGCAAGCTGGCTCTTCCTGGGGCATCTGACTTGAGCCCACCAGCTCCTGATCCCCCAGCCTGGACCAGCCTCAGGTCCCCCAAGTGAAGCCAGGAAGGTTGAGCCCTGGACTCCACCCGTCTCTGCCCTGAATTCCCAGAGGCGCCTACTTGATGCTCCTAATTTCTTAAAACCTCAGTCTCTTTGACCACAGACTCTGGAGCTAGAGCAGTTCTCTGAAGACCGGTGAGATGACTTCCATTGTGGTAACACTACTGAACAATTATCATGCCCCCCACAATGCCGGGGGCTGAAGACATGTCATGTCGTGTTCTACTAATCTGCCCACTTTAAAGATGAGAGAACTGAGGCTGAGAGGAGCTAAATCACTTGGCCGAGTTCCCACCAACACTACTTAATGCTACTTAATGTGCAGTAGCAGGAACATAATTCCAGAGCTTATGTGCCTAAACATAATTGGTGGGTACACCCCAGACTTACTGCTGGTTGTCTTTTCGGGGATGTCAAGGTTGACCCAGGCAGGACCAGCTCGGGGAGGATGCTTGAGGTCATGGAGAGAAAAGCTTTTGTTACACTGCTCGATTTTGGTACAAACCACATGGTGCCTCCCCCTTGCCCTCCGCCGTGCGCTGCCAGACGAGGGGTTTCAAAGCTTGCTTCTCCACAGAATCAGCACACGAAACAATGGTTGGCCCAAAGGTGAGATGACGTCAGCCAGTTGAGAGAAGACCGCAGCCCCTCTCTGCCCAGCAGAAAGAAAAGAAAAAAAACAAACCAAAGGAGGATGGCCAAGTGGACAGGGGGCCTGTCGCCAACCCAGAAAGTCGGGGGCCTATAGGTTCAGCTGAGTCCTGCCACTCCCCGTTCTACCTGCTTTTGAGCAAAATCAGAAGGCGGAGGAATCTGAGCTTGGAAGAGGGTTGGCGGTGAGGGTAGTGTTTCGGGGGAGTGAGGGCAGATGCAGCAAGCCGGGGCGTGGGCACCGGAATGAGTAAGTCCAGGAAAAGGCAAGCGGTCAGGTGAGGGAGGCCAGGGGAACGGGTTCTCCCGAGTGTGATCTGTCCACCCAATGGACTTGGACGTGAGAGGTGGGAGTTCAAGAGGCGGATGATGGCCTCTGACGCACTCTGCCTGCAAGGAGGACGGGCAGCCTCAGCGGGACCCGTGTCGGGGTGTTCGAACAGTCGCTGCAAATCCAACACCCTCCCCTCTCGTCATTTTTAGGAAGCATTCACACGTACGATGCACAAGTTAAAAATCAAGAAACCCGACTTTGAGAAACAAGATCCCTACAAGGCAAGACACAGACGCCCCTGGTTCCCGGTGCACAAAGGCTACACTCCCACGTTCCTGTCCTTCCCCCCACCCCTCGGTGATTCCAGCACGAGGCAACTCTGCTTTTTTGCTTCACTGACTTGATCTGTTGGCCACACTCCTCCTTCCCTTCCGAGAGATCTGTGGCTCAGCTCTTTGGCCACCCTTGGAACTCATTTCCCTGTTGTTGCATTCCAGCACTTTCTGCAGCGCTGCGAAAGGAGCCAGTGGAGGGGCCATGGAGGCAGCACTGGGGACACCATACGCTAGGTCTGAAGGTCAGGTCTGAAGGTCAAAGGGGCCAATGCTTGCCGTGGTTCTGACCATGAGGCTTCTTGCTCCAGGGCAGACGAGGGTCTCAGTACGTTATGGAGGATGGGAAATGTCAGCCAGGAGACACTTCCCTGGGTGGAGGAGGAAGAAATAGGTAAGGGAACCTTGGGAGGAACTCCTTTAAAGCTTCAGGAACCAGGTTCACCCAGAGAATGGAGGTACTGGCGAGGCCCAGGTGAGGCGTGGTCAGGAATGCCAGGCGTGGGAGCAGCTCTGGTCTCCAGATCCTCATGGATACGATGGTCCATCCTTTTTTTTTTTTTTTTTTAAGATTTTATTCATTTGTTTGAAGGAGAGAGCACATGGCAGTGGGGTGGGGGCAGGGGGTAGAGGCAGAGGGAGAGGGAGAAGCAGACTCCCAGCTTGAGCAGGGAGCCTCATTCAGGGCTCCATCGCAGGACCCTGGTATCTTGACTTGAGCCAAAGGCAGTTGCTTAACCGACTGAGCCACCCAGGTGTCCCCCACCTTTCCACCCACCCCCACCGCCCCAATCGTCCTTTTAAAACGTTTTCACATGGCACCCGGCTGGCTCAGTCAGGGGAGCCTGCAACTTTTGATCTCACGGCTGTGAGTTCAAGCCCCATGTGGAGTTTTGAGATTACTTAAATAAATAAAACTGAAAAAAAAATAACAAGCAAAAAAAGTTGAAAACGTTTTCATTATTGAAATTTTCAAACCTCTAGGAAAGTTGAGAAAATAGTACAGAGAACCCCCTCGTACATGCTGTCCCATTTCAATAGTTAACAACATTCTGGGGCTCTTGCCTCATCATGCACGCTTTCTTTTTTCCCCCCTGGAATATTTAAAGGAAATTTCAGATGTATTATTTCATCCATAAATACGTCAGTATTTATCTTTAGCAGATAAGGACTTTTTTTTTTTTTTAAAAACAACCGTCATACCCATATCGCATCCAACGAAACTAACAATAATTTCTTATTATGAAATAATCCGTGCTGTTTCCTCTAGTCGTCTCAGGAAATGTCTATTTGGGGTTTGTTTGAATCAGGGCCCAAGCAAGGTCTGCACAGAGCATCAAACTGACATGTTTCAAGTCTTTTCACTTATCACACTTTCCACTCCCCTGTTCTGGTTTTCATGTCATTTTGCTGCTGAAGAAACTGGGTCATCCGTCCTGGAGAATTTGTCACATTGGCTGGTTGTATCCCCACTGGGTGATTTAACCGCTCTTCAAGGAGAGTATCATACATTCAAATTCAAGTACTGGGTCTTCTCAACCCTGGCTGCACAGCGCTTGTCACCTGGGGACATGTTAAACATTCCAGAATTCATGCCTTTGTCCCTGGTGGTTCTGTTTCAGCAAATGTAGGATAGAGCCCAGGAGCTTCTTTTTTCTTCTTTTCTTTTCTTTCTTTCGTTTTTTTTGTTTGTTTTTTGTTTTGTTTTGTTTTGTTTTTTTTAACTGCTCAGTTGAATCTGTGGTGCATCCTCTGGTTCAGAACCACTGCCCTTCCTCAAAAGGGCTGCTCATTATCTGGAAGGAGGAGAGAGAGGAGGGGAGGGAGGAGGGGGAAATGGAAGGGGAGGGGAAAGAAGGGGGAGGAGAAGTTGTTTTTCCGTTTTTGTTTTTGTCTTTTTTCAAAGACTTTATTTATTTGACAGAGAGAGAAGCAAAAGAGGAACACAAGCAGGAGGAGTGGGAGAGGGAGAAGCAGGCTTCCCACCAAGCGGGAGCCCGATGCAGGGCTTGATCCCAGGACCCTGGGGTCATGACCTGAGCCCAAGGCAGTTGCTTAACTGAGCCCCCCAGGTGCCCCAGGAGTTGTTGCCAGATAGCTACTGAGCATCTAGCGCTAACTTAAATTGGGATGGCATGGTCAAGAGAGAAATAAAAGAAGTTCAATTTCCTGGCTTAGAAGTTTAGACAATGGAACCCAAACTCTGACTGTAATAAAGAAACAAACTTCAAGTCCAACACCTAATCCATGTTTTAGTGCCTTGTCCCCCAAATAAACATAGTTGGGAGATACCAGGTTATGGTGCGAATAAGGAAGAGTGGGGAGCTAGAATGTCCACCCACATTGGTAGTCTGTGCTCCCATGGGCCCTGTGGGTGCCCATTTTCCTCAGAGTCCCGAGCCCCCCTGCCTTGAAGCTGGCTTTTATATAATCCTGTAGGTCATGTTCATCTTTTGTGAGTCTGTGAGCAAAAGAAGACTAACAGACAGATAATGCTTATATGCTAAGACGCTCTGTGACATGCAGCACATGGGCTAAATCCCTTATGTGGTATATGAAGAAAGCTGTGTTCCGCTATAATGAGAAGAAAAGAAAAATAGCTTCTTTCTGTCCTCTTAATAAAAGTCCAATAAGTATTTAAAGAATAGCACTTTGGAAGGGCCCTATTGATGACTGAATATGAAAATTTCTCATTATTCGTAGAGGTGGGTCTGATAGTAGGCATTCAAATTAGGGGGAAAAAGCATAAAGGAAAAACTCACAAGTTTGACTGATTAAAATATAATGGATTTCATGCAGACTCAAAACACAATTAAGGGAAAGGCAACAGGTTAGGAGAAAATATTGGCCACAATTTTTTCCAAAGCAAAGGAAAATCTCCAACAAACCAATAAGAAAAGAATGAGCAGGTAAGTGGGAAATGGGAGAAAAATGGGAACAAGTAATTCACAGATAAGGACTTCCATGTGGCCAACACATAAACACATGATTGGCTGTAGGAAGAAGTGCAAATTAGAACAGCAAGAAGATGCAATTCTTTTGCTCCTAAACTGAGCAAAAACTTACATGTGTTCATGGCAGATGCTGGCCAGAGAGGAAGTGAATTTTCTCGGGTATTACTCATGGAAGTAGTTCCAACCCACTTGAGTGTCCTTCAAATGGGAAATAGTTTTAAATATGCCCGTACTATAAACTATTACATAGAATTTTAAAAGGATGAAATAGGTCTATATGGACTGACTTGATGGTGAGTTCTCCAAGATGTGAAGTTATAAAGTAAACACACACACACACACACAAGAAAACATAAAACTCAAAAATTTGCAATTCAGTATGTAGAACTTAATCCCATTTACATTAAAAAAATAAATAAATAAATAAAAGTACCATGTTATATATAGATACATGAATGTATGGAAACAAAGAGAACACACAGTGAATCGATAATGGGTCACTTCTCAGCAGGGGCATAAGGTATGAAAGGAGAGCCGAGGAGAATTTTTTGCTTTTTCTGTATGGTTTGAATTTTTTACAGTGGGTATGTTTTTTTATAAATGCCTAGCATATTAGAAGGAACAAAATAACTGTTACAGAACACAGAAGAAGATGGAAAGCTTCCCAATTCAATTAACAAAACTGGCATATCCCTGATATCAAAACCCAACAACGTTAGCACAAATAAAGAAGACGGGAGATCAATGTCACTTATGAATATGGATGGAAAATTCCTATGTAGAACATTAGCAAATGGAATCCAGCAGCATATCAAAAACGATGACTAAGCAGGGTTCATTCCAGAATCACCAGGATGGATGAATATCAGAAGCCTATTCATACAATCTCTCAAGATAATCAGTACTGCCCTCAGACCACGACATCAGAGCCCCCAACCCTGACCGCCAGGTTATGGTGGGAATAAGGAAGCCCTGCTCCCTTCTCAGCCAAGAAGACCTGCCCTGTGTTCCTCCTTCCTATTAGACCACACTTTCGGTATCGGGGCTCCAAAAGTACCTGCCCAGATGGCCCTAAGTCCATTTCCAGGGTCTACGCCAGCCTCTTCCCTGGTTCTGTGCCCTCAGGGTGGATCTGGTCACCAGGGTGCTGTGTGGCCCAAGGTCTGAGGGATGGCCAAGGTGAGGTTGTTTGTAGGGATGGCAGTGTAATAAAGTGGAGCTTGGGTGTGAAGGTGGGGGTGTCCGCAGCTGTGTACATGAGGCGCCTCATGGTGTAGGATGGAGCTGGGGGTAGGAAGAGAAGAACAGGGTGGGGGACCTGCAGCTTGGTCCTTGATATATGCTTGGCCATCGCCTTCCCTCTGCAGGATGGAGTGAGGAGTACGGGCGGAAGGAGGGGTGGAGGAGAGACTCTATGAATTTAGAAACTTTGAGGGGGTGGGAGTGGGGACTGCAATTTAAAAATTAGGAACAACTTTTCTGTTCCTGAAGAGGGAGCTTGCAGTTTCTCTTTGAGGCCAACTGCATTTTGTCATTGTTTGTCTTGGAAAAACACACTAGAATTGACCCCATGTCATGCAAGTATAAAGCAGGTACCCCATCCATTCTCACACCAACTGAGCAGTTCGCACAATCTGAATGCTTTGCTAATTGTGGTGGTTTCCTCGTGCCACATTCTGTGTCCCCTGAGTCAGACTGCATAAGGATGTGCCACTACTCTGGCCTTTCTACGGAGAGGTGGTTTCGTGTTTATTTTTAAAGGAGCTTGACTTCTGAAGATGAGAGTCGAAGGAACAAACACCAGAGAAGGTACTCTGAGTTTTCTAAATAGTCTTCTGTCTTCAACCTTGCCCCCAGTGAATGACTTTTCTCTTTTTAAATAGCTTCATTAAGGGGCGCCTGAGTGGCACAGTCGGTTAAGCATCTGACTCTTGGTTTCAGCTCAGGTTATGATCTCAGCGTTCTGGGTGCAAGCCCCATGTCGGGCTGTTCCATGCTCAGTGAGGACTTTGAGATTCTCTGTCTCTTGCTGTGACACTTCCTCTCCTGCTATCTTTCTCCCTTTCTCTCTCTCTCTCTCTAAAACAAATGTATAGAATCTTTAAAAATAAACAAACAGCTTTATTAAGGTATAATTTACATACCATAGAATTTACGCAGTTTAAAGATACAGTCAGACAATTTGAGTAAAATTTATACAATTGTACAACCATCACCAGAGCCCTGTTTTCGAATTTTTCCATCACCCCAAGGTTTATTTTGTGCCTACTTACCGTCAGCCCTTGTTCCCACTGCCAGCCCCAGGCAACCACTGATCTGCTTTCTGGCTCTGTAGTTTTGTCTTTCTTAGAAACTTCATATCAGTGTAATCATACTCTATGTAATCCTATATAATGGGGCTTCTTTTAATTGCCACAATATTTCTGCAGTCCTTCGGTGTCGTCGAATACATCAGTACTTCACACTGATGTGTTCATACTATTAATGAGTAGTTCTTCGCGGCGTGGACATAACCGCATTTTGTTTATTCATTCATCAGCTGATAAACATCTGGGCGGTTTCCAGGTTTTGGCTGTTAGGAAAATTGTTGCTCTTAACTTCCAGTACAAATCTTGGCACCAGCACATGCTTTCATTTCTCTTGGTGTACACCTGAGAGTGCAATGGTTGAGTCATCTGGGGAGTTTATGTTATGATGGTTAAGAATCTACCACACTGCTTTCTCAAGTGGCTGTGTCGTTTTGATTCCCACAAGCAATGGCCGAGGGTTCCTGTTCCTTCACGTCCTTGTCAACACTTGGTATCATCAGTGAAATTTTTGACCACAGCCGTTCTGATGGAACATGTCATCGTGGCTTCAAGGTGTGTTTTCCTAACCTCTAATGATGCTGAGCATCTTTTCTTATGCTCGTTTTCCATCCAAATATCTTCTTCAGGGATGTGTCTACTGAAGTCTCCTGCTCGTTTTTAAAATTGGGTTATCTTCTTTTTTTTTTTTTTTTAAGATTTTATTTACTTATTTGACAGAGAGAGAGAGATCACAAGTAGGCAAAGAGGCAGACAGAGAGAGAGGGGGGAAGCAGGCTCCCGCTGAGCAGAGAGCCTGATGCGGGGCTTGATCCCAGGACCCTGAGATCATGACCTGAGCCGAAAGCAGAGGCTTAACCCACTGAGCCACCCAGGTGCCCCAGGGTTATCTTCTTATTAAGAATGATCTGTTAGGGCACCTGGGTGGTGCGGTGGGTTAAGCATGCAACTCTTGGTTTCAGTTCAGGTCATGATCTCAGGGTCGTGGGATCGAGCCCATGTCAGGCTCCAATTCTCTCCCTCCTTCTGCCCCTCACCCCTCTATAATAATAATAATAATAATAATAATAATAATAATAATAGGGCGCCTGGGTGGCTCAGTGGTTAAAGCCTCTGCCTTCGGCTCAGGTCATGATCTCAGGGTCCTGGGATCGAGTCCCGCATCGGGCTCTCTCCTCAGCAGGGAGCCTGCCTCCTCCTCCTCTCTCTCTCTGCCTGCCTCTCTGCCTACTCGTGATCTGTCTGTCAAAAAAAATAATAATAATAATAAAAACACAAATTGTGTCATGATGGGAGAGATGGTGCCCACGAGGAATTCCTTCCTGAGGAACAGTCATCCAGCTCTTGAAGTGAGTGTCCATGAGGAATTATCACAGATGAGATACGGAGAAAGCTCTGCTGTGGGAGAGGCTGTGGGAAAAGCCTCTGAGAAATCCCCTCTCCCCACACCCCAGGTCGCGCATGAAGAATTATCTAGAAGCCAGCATTGTCAGGAGAGCCCGGCAGAGCTCCCGCCTGGGCATGTGTGGAAAATGGTCTCTCCATCTCTTTCTCTCTCAGCCTTGTGTCCTTGTCTCTATCACCACTTAGAGGGAAAACATCTTGTTGGTGATTTTACTTGTTTGCGGTAACCTAACGTTAGGCAAAGTTTGGAATCAGTTGATGGGTTGGGTACGATATAAACTTTTTGAAATGTCAGTCTCAAAAAAAAAAAAAAAAATCTAAATGTCCTTCCATGTCCCCAAAGGAGGTTCTCCCAAATTATGTTTCCCAGGGGTTGGTGGTCTTGGACAGAACTCTTTGAGTGGGAATCTCTTTTATTTCTACAAGCCTGTGTGACTTTGGATGACAGAAGAGAGCAAGAGGACTGAAGAAGAGTACAGTGTGACCTGGGTGGGGTCAGCTGTGAGCTGGGTGCTCCACACTCCACACCGGAAGTCCCCAAGGGCCACGGACGGGGATGAGGGACAAGGTCCCCCAACCAGGTCTTGATCTCTGGCCAAGCTTTAAGATCTCCAGCAGATCGCAATTAGGAGACCCTGGTAGTGAATAGTGCCTCTTAAGTTGTGGGAATTGGCTTCTCCATTCTTAAATGCCCAGGGGAAAGAGAATTGCTAAAGGACACACCAACATCTATGGTTACCTTTTATTAGGAACGGGAAGAGGGTCAGGGATCAGAGGCAAAATTTTTACTAGGTAATTTCAAAGGTCTTGATTTTGCAACAATCTCAAATGTATAAAAAAGCTGCAAGTAGGTTTTTTTTTTTTAAAGATTTTATTTATTTATTTATTTGACAGACAGAGATCACAAGTAGTTAGAGAGAGAGAGAGAGGAGAAAGCAGGCTCCCAGCTGAGCAGAGAGTCCGATGCGGAGCTCGATCCCAGGATCCTGAGATCATGACCTGAGCTGAAGGCAGAGGCTTTAACCCACTGAGCCACCCAGGCGCCCCAGCTGCAAGTAGGTTTAAAAAAATTGTTTTTTTGAGAATATGCTGTTGATAAGATGCTCTTCATTCCCGGACACTTTGGTGTGGATGCCCTATAACTAGGACCTTCTCTGACATAGCCACACACCATCAGCATAATCAAGAAATCGATATTACACACATTTCAACCACTCACGTCTCACCCAACAGTGTCCTTCCTAAAAATCAAAGAATCCGGTTCATAATCATGTGTGGCTTTGAGTTGTCCTGTGTCTTTGGTCTCCTTCGGTCTGGAGCAGTCTGCTCATGTCTCCTCAGCTCTCGTAGTCATAAAGATGACAGCCAGTTATCCTACAGAAGGTCTACGGATGTGGGTGCCTCTGATGTTCCCCATGCATGGATCTGGGTTCTGCATCTTGCGTAGGACTATCAACCAAAGGGATATGTGATCGTCTCATCATTGTGTTCTACCGGGAGGCCCATGGTGATGTGATTCGTCGTCATTAACCTGAACCACTTCATTAAGGTGCCATCTGCCAGGATTCTCCACCGTAGACTTACTCTTTATCCCTTTGTAATGAATATTTTGTGGGGACATCCTCTGAGACCATGTAAATGTCCTGTGCCATCTCACATTTTCAGTGTATTCATTTATTCACGTACAGACTCATAGTTTCCTATTTCATTACTATTTAGTGTAAGCGTTACTTTTTTTGGAACCAGGTGAATGTATTGACTATTTTAAAAGCTAACTTTTGGGGCATCTAGGTGGCTCGGTTGGTCAAGTGTCTGCCTTCAGCTCAGGTCATAATCCTAGGATCCCGGGATCGGGTCATGCATCGAGTTCCCTCATCAGCGGGGAGTCTGCTTCTCCCTCTCTCTCTCTGCCCCTCCCCTGGCTTGTGCTCTCTCTCTCTCTCAAATAAATAAATAAAATATTTAAAAAGAAAAAAAAAGAAAAGCTAACTTTTTTAAAAGAAAGGACCTTAAGTCTTAAAACTCCTGATCATATGACTTCATCAAATCTATCCCTATCCTTTGGCCAGGGTTAGGACATGTGCCACCCCTACCCCACAAAGTGCCTGGGCATGTGTATGGGTTAGGGATGGGTGTCACTGACCCCAGTGGGAACCAGGGCTGAGAGCAGGGAGGGAGGATCAGCTCCTGGGAAAGCCGGACAGTGTCCTAAAAAAAAAAAGCAAACCCGTGTCTTGGTACAAGACTTTCTCTGATGGAACAACCCCCAGAATTTGCTAGTCATGCTTCCCGGAGGTGGCCATCAGCCCAGCGTTTGACCTTGGCAGAGAGGCTGATGTGGAGAATGTTGTCAGCCGCGGGGCTCTTTGGAGACCCCGTTTTTTAAACACAGGAAGTATCTGCCACATTACATGAATTATGCTTAAAGCCACTTACTCTCTGCCTCTCCCCCAGGCTTTTCTCTCCCCACCTCTCAGCCACAAATCCATGGAGTCTGCTTATCATTTCTGTGTGCACGGATATTTTGGGAAACCGTTCGCATGTTGGCAGCTGTCCCTAGCCTGACCAGAGCACACCTCCGCAGACAGACACATTCTGCAGATTTCTAACAAAGAAAATATGTTGGTTTTGGCATAGGTTAGCCCCAACTTATCAGACTATATTGCTTGGTTGACTAGGAGAAAATATCTAGGGAAAACACATTTTATGATTTTAATTGTTATTATAGGTACTCTCAAAAAATAAATCTGTGACCTGCAATATATTTCAGTGAAAGTACTCACATCTGGTTCCAATTAGCTGTGGGGTCTGTTGGCTGACTGAGCACGGGAGCCTTTTCTGGAAGTCAGCTCTCTGTCTCAGGGATTTTGTTTTCACCCAGAGAGGCACAGTGGAGACCTTGTTCCAACACAAAGGCATTAACTGTGAGTGTGACCCCTCGCAAACATGGCAGCGCCAACAAAAGACCTTAACGCGTCAGAATCCCCATCCCGGAGAACTGAGGCCAGCAAGTCTGAAGGCAAGGGCAGAATGGAAGGAGAGAGATTTCCAGAATAGGTCGGCAGACTCATTGCCACTTCAGCCTCCATTCACAGGGAGGACCAGTGGAAGCTTGGATGCAGACCATGGGGCACTTCTCACTCTTGATCTGGGCAAGAGGACCAGAATCCAAACATGGAGCCATGTTCACTTCTGTTATGAGCAAGATGGTAGAATCTCTAATAGACATCTACTGGGATGGTTTGCATTCTTCTCACGAGATGATGAGAGCTAATACACATGGTGCTACATCTCACTTTCTCTATGGACAAGATGGCAGGATGAATGGTAGAAATGGGTAGCATGAACCCAACACAGCCAATGTTACACCAGTTCTGAGGAGTCCACAGAGCACCTGTGACCTGAACCCTGGTGATGATAAAATCTGCTGGTACCAGCAGTTTCTAACTAATAGGGTATCGTGGCTCCTCCCACACCCTTCTCCACGGGTAGGAAGAGCAAGCGAGCTATGGGTTCCCATGCCTCCCATTCAACACATGTTCTCCCCATTGACATGTGGAGCCATGTGGGAAATAGCATCCCGTTCCACTCCTGGGACATGAGTGGGTCTTGCTTGGGGACCTCCCCTCCCTCTTCGTCTATGTGGCCCTTAGTCCCCCTAATCACACCCTTCAGAAAGCTTTTGATGAGTTGCCCCACATGAGGCTCCATGAGCCATTGGATGACTACTTGCTTTTGTCACAAGTAGGGAGCTACTTAGGTGCAGGGATGGAAAGGTACGAATAATCACTTTTTAATGGCCAACACTTATGGAGTGCTTACTGTGTGCAAGGCATTGCTCCAAGGCCATCCTTGTAGGGGAGGTGCCATGAGGATTCCCATTTCACAGGCCAGGAAGCAGTTCCAAAGACTTGGTGGAGGCAACCCCACTGGTTCCAGAACCATCATTGGTAACATTATAATAATTCACTTATATTTTATAGGAAAACTTGTTGTAATGTTTGCAAATGACATAAAATTCTTAAAAGCACTGAAAATTCCGTGAGAATTTTCAGCTCCTGGTCATAGTTTTGGCCCTGCCCGTCCTCAGTCTCCTGGTAATTCTAACTGCGTCATCTCTAAACAATGTCCCTTCCTTTCCAAGCCCCAGCCACCTACCCTTATTCAGGCCTGACTCCGTCTGCCCTGAAATCTTGTAATGGTCCCTTCACGGGTCTCCTGGCTTTCTCTTGCTTCTGTTCTCCAATTAAGTCACTGCCTCTCTGCCGGATGGAATTAACACAGTACAACTCTAGCCTGGCCCAGGCCAGCTCACAGCCCACCGATCTCTATGTTCTATGCCTTCCACGGCATGCGCTAGCCAATTTTTCCAGCACTGCCCTTGTGATGCTCTTTGATTCCATATATATATATTTTTTGAGGAAAGACCATGAGCCAAAATGCAGTGGTAGGTGATGGCAATTCAAAGTTGAAAGGTTATAGTGCTTGTCCCCAAATTGTTTTTCACAGTGAGGTGACGAATTTGTAAACAGATGCACAATCATAATCATAGGAATGTATAAAACACATTTGCCCATGGCCATCACAGAGGGCTTCCCAGGCAGGGAGCTTTGAGCTGGGAAAACGAGCCAGGAGAGCAACTTCCAGGTGGAGGACACAGCACACAGGGACGGGGAGCAGAGTGTGAGTGTGTTTGTGGGAGGACACGTAGCTAAGGCTAGTGAGAGCATAGGGTTTGGTGAGAGACGAAGTTGAGAAAACAGAAGTCCGATAAGAACCTTTCGTGATTGTGAGGACATAAATCCAGCTGAAAACTATGAAGCGACTCCTAAGTTCGCCGGGAAAAATAAGTGCGAGGATTGCCAACCTTTCTGAAGGAGAAGAACGAGGAAAGAAGAAATATTGCTTCGCTAAATATTACAATATAGAATCGCAGTGGTTGGGAATCGTGTGGTCCTGGCAAAGATTAGGAAGATGAAGGAATAGATCAAGAAATACAGAAATGGGCCCAAATATTCATTCCCAGACGTCCAGATAGTGTGAATGTGATGGCTCAAATCAGGAGCAAAGCAAGGAGTTGTTAGGACATGTTGGGACAACCACCTGAACTGTTTTGAAAGAAAGTTGGATTTCCTACCATTCTCCGTCCTTCACAAAATAAATTCTAGATCTGACCTGTCCAGTCGAACTTTCTGTGATAACAGAGATAATCTGTATCTGTAGTAGCCACTGACCACCAAGGTATCGAGCACTTCAAGTGGGGTTAGTGCACTGAGGACCTGAACTACCTATTCTATTCTGTTCTGTTCTATTCTATTCTATTTTAATTAATTTTTTTAAAGATTTTATTTTTATGTCATCTCTGCACCCAGCATGGGGCTTGAACTCACAACCCCAAGATCGAGAGTCGCTTGCTTGACCAACTGAGCCAGCCAGGCACCCCCCTGAACTGCTCATTTTAATTGTTGGAAATTTAAATAGTTGTTTGTGGTTGGGGCCCCCATACTGAACAATACAGTTCTAGACGGGCTAAACGTATAAAACTGGAATAAAATATAAGTAAAATATACTCTTGGGGTATAATCTTCGTTGGTATCATATCAGAAGCAGAAATCATAAAAGAAAACATGGCACTACCTAAAAACGTTGAGCCAGAATACGTGAAATAACTAGGACAAGTTAAAAGACAAAGAATATAATTTACCTCACATATGACAGATAAAGGGTTCATTTTTTATTCATTTATTTTTAAGATTATATTTATTTATTTGACAGAGATCACAAGTAGGCAGAGAGGCAGGCAGAGAGAGAGGAGGAAGCAGGCTCCCGGCTGAGCAGAGAGTCCGATGTGGGGCTCGATCCCAGGACCTGGGATCATGACCTGAGCAGAAGGCAGAAGCTTCAACCCACTGAGCCACCCAAGTGCCCAAAGGGTTCATTTTTTAATATATGATGATTATACATTAAGAACTCAATTGGAAATTAATATTGTAAAAATTTTTAGATTTTTTAAAAAGATTTTATTCATTCATTTGAGAGACAGAGAGCATGGAGAGAGTACAAGAAGGGGAAACAGCAGAGGCAGAGGGAGAAGCAAACTCCCCGCTGAGCGGAAAGCCCGATGTGGGGCTCGATCCTGGGACCTCGGGATCGTGACCTGAGCCGAAGGCAGCTGCTTAACTGACTGAGCCACCCAGGCACTCCAATATGGTAATTTGATAATAAGTGAAAAAGCCTCAGAAAACCAAACAAAGGATATGAATAAAAAAAGTCACAAGTGAAGAAATACGAAAGTCTGGTCAATTTGAAAAACCTTCAGCCACACCAATAATCGCAGATTCGGCAATCAGGCAGCTGAGATATTTTGTCAAACCGGTGATGCCTTTAAAAATGTTGCTGTAGGGGGGCGCCTGGGTGGCTCAGTGGGTTAAAGTCTCTGCCTTCGGCTCAGGGCATGGTCCCAGTGTCCTGGGATCGAGCCCCACATCGGGCTCTCTGCTCAGCAGGGAGCCTGCTTCCACCTCCCTCTCTCTCTCTCTCTGCCTCTCTGCCTACTTGTGATCTCTGTCTGTCAAATAAATAAATAAAATCTTTAAAAAAAAATGTTGCTGTAGGCATTATTTTTTAAAGTTTTTTTAAAATTATTATTTTTAAGTAACCTCCACAGCCAGCATGGGGCTCGAACTCATGACCTCATGATCGAGAGTGGAACTGACGAGCCAGCCAAGCGGTCCTCCTATAAGCAACACTGAAGAGGGAGAAGGGACGCAGGCACTTTCCCAGGTTTATGCCCAAGGGTAAATGGATGCAACCTTTCTGGAAAGTGATTCAGCAATACAAATCAAATGGCACATTCTTGGGTCAAATTCTAGGTATTCTTATATTCCCCGTGTTTATTTTATGGGAAACCCCACACATTAAGACCCCCTGGATGGGGCGCCTGGGTGGCTCAGCGGGTTAAGCTCAGGTCATGATCTCAGGGTCCTGGGATCGAGCCCCACTGCTTCCTCCTCTCTCTGCCTGCCTCTCTGCCTGCTTGTGACCTCTCTGTCAAATAAATAAAATCTTTAAAAAAGAAAAAGACCCCCTGGATGGACTGC